>NW_017677756.1:24374-27472 GCF_001879085.1 Nicotiana attenuata
CGAAACTCTGCCGGATTTTTGAGGAAAACGAAACAAAGAGTTTTATAGTGTGTTTCAATTGCCAATGAAAAGGAAAAAACAAAGAGTTTTAAGTTTAAAATAGTGTGTTTTATTTGCCGATGAAAAGGAAAAACCAAAGAGTTTTATTCTCAAATAGTTTGTTGAAAAAGAAAATACAAAAAGAGTTTTGTTTTCGAAAATAGTTAGTTTTATTGCCCGAACTACGCAGGTTTGATTCTCACCGGATGTGAGATACGTAGGCAACCCTCATCGGGTCCAACCATCTTTTTTCAAAAATAGCCAAAAAATACCAAGACTTTAACTTTTTGTCAAAAATAAGTCGGGTGCCGCCATTCTTGTTTAAAATAAGCCGAATGCCCCAAAAGGGCGCCGAAAGGCTGTTTTTGCAAGAACAACCACCCTGAGTCATTTTTAAATGGTATGCGGGCACAACCTTAAAATCTCCCTCCCGGAAGTGCTGAAAGGCCGTAGTTGCAAAACCAAGTCTTTGCTTTCTTAAATAAAATTTTTGAAAAATAGCCACTTTTTTTAAGTCACAATAAGTCAGCTTTCTTTAAATTGTCACACTTTCCCTTAGAACTCCTTATCCAGGATGACCCAGTTGCCATTGAAATCTTCTCAGTCTTGCGCAGGCCCGTGGCGATGCCGAGTGATGCCCCGCGGGCCCCCAGGGTTTGAAGCTTTGATGTATTCCTAGTTAATCGAGTCTGTATTTTTGTTTTTGAGTCTGTTTTTGTAACTCCCCTTTTTGAGAAAAAGAAAAACAAATAGTCTCCTTATTTTCGCATTAGTTTGCCAGAACTACGCTCGGTCTGATTCATGCGGGGTCATGATACGTAGGCAATCTCCATAGGATTCGACCATAACTAAATGAAAAAAAGGAAAAACAAGAAAAGAATGAAAGGAAAGTGGTAAAAAACAAGAAAGGAAAGAAAAATAAAAGAGGGAAAAAGAAAAACAAAAAGAAAATAAGAAATCAAACATAAGCAAACAAGAGAAAATAAAAAGGGAGCAAAGGAAAGAAAAGAGCGAAAAAACAATTTTGAGGAAAGGAGCGAATAGGAACAAGGAAAAACCAAGGCAAAAGAAAAAGAAGGAAAAGAAAAGAGGGAAAAATAAGAGAGAAAAGAAAAAGAAAAGAGGGAAAAGCAAGAAACAAACAATGGAAAACACGAGGGAAGAATGAGAGGAAAGGCATGGCAAATAAAGAAAAAGGAAAGTCGGGATGACACATGCAACCAAGCGAAGTCATAATAGAAATGGTTAACTGCTTAAGTGCATTCATTCCCCAAATATGCGGTTATCTATCTGTTAACGCTCTAACTACTAACAAAGCCGTTGATGATGAGTCCAGGCAGGTGGTTTAGTTGGTTGGCATCCTGGCAACCCATTCCTACAACACCTAGTCAAAAAACAAACTGAACATGACAGGCCAAAAATCAGATACCAGTATCATGGACCCGTCAAAAGAGGTAGACGTGGTGGATGTCAAAGCAATAAGGGAAGAGATGTATAAGTTGAGGCAGCAGATGGCCGAGATGCATCATGCCTGGGCTAAGGGTCAGCCGGCGCCAGTTTATCCCGCCAATCCAGCATATATCCCACATTTGGCTCAGTCCCAGGAGCTTCCTACCGTGAATTCATCTCCAGCTTTCCCGTTCTACCAATAGAGTTATGGCACTACCTCATATCCTCCCCAAGCTCCACCACCCAAACAAAACCCTCCTCCACCAATTACCCCTGTCTTTGTGGCGCCTCCACCTGCCACACTGCAAAGATCTTCCAGTGAGCCACTGTTTCAAGCTCGCGACAGTCAGTACTATCCTCCTGAGCCTACCTTTAAAGCTCCCGAGCCATATTCTTACGCTCCTCATTTTGAACTACCCGTGGAAACTGAAAAGCCGCTTAAAAACCCAGAGCAGGAAGAGATGATTCGAAAAGTAAAAAGCCTGGAGCAATCCTTCAGGAACATGAAAGGGTTGGGAGGTCAAGTAGTGTGGCCTATAAGGACTTGTGCTTGTTTCCCGATGTCCAGTTGCCAGCAGGATTCAAGCTACCCAAGTTTGACTTATATGATGGACATGGTGATCCGGTGGCCCATTTAAGGGGGTTCTGCAGCAAAATGAGAGGAGTTGGGGGAAGGGACCAGTTATTAATGGCATACTTTAGTCAAAGTCTAAGTAGTGCGGCCTTGGAATGGTACACTCGACAGGATCATGCTCGATGGTACACTTGGGATGATTTGGCCCAGGCGTTTGCATGCCACTTTCAGTATAATCTCGAAATTATCCCGGACTGTCTGTCACTGACTAAAATTGAGAAAAAGCCCGGGGAAAGCTTCAGAGAGTACAGTTTCTGGTGGAGAGAGCAAGCAGCAAGAGTCGATCCTCCAATGAAACAAAGCGAGATGGTTGATTACTTCTTGCAGGCTTTGGAGCCCACCTACTATGGTCACTTGGTGTCAGCAGTAGGAAAATCTTTCAACGAGGTAGTAAAAATGGGAAGTATGGTGGAGGAGGGACTTAAATCCAACAAAATCATAAGCTATTCAGCAATCAAGGCAACTACCCAGGCTATCCAGAGCGGCATTGGAGGGGTATTGGGAAAGAAAAAGAAAGAAGATGTTACAGTAGTTGAATCAAGAGCTTGGCCCAGGGGCCCATCACCATATTACAACCATCCTCGACCCCAACCCCAAACTTATCCCCGAGCTCCAATAATCCACCTCAGTATTATCCTCCGAACAATGTCCGGTCATATGTCCAACCATCAGGTCACTCCCTATGGCGAGCACCAGCGCCGTATAATGCCTCCTTGCCTTCACAACATTTTCGAGCACCCAACAACCCTCGAAAACAGGGGCAGGGAAGAGAACAGAGGAAAGGAAATAGTTTTACGCCAATTGGGGAGTCCTACACGAGCTTGTTTGAAAAGTTAAGGCATTCTGGCCTGATTGAGCCGCTCCTCGGCTATACTCCAGACCCACATGCAAAAGGCTTTGATCCTACTGTACGATGCATGTACCACTCTAATGTCCAAGGGCATAGCATTGAAGATTGTCGTTCTTTGAAAAGGGA
>NW_017677757.1:0-3133 GCF_001879085.1 Nicotiana attenuata
TTATTACAATCCCAATACTGAAACTCAAAGTTTTAAACAAAAATCACATTAAGCATACTGGGAAAAATAATTGATAATACAAGCTAAGAAACGAGCTAAACATGAAAGTATAATCTTCAATTCTCTTCAATAAATCACCTCATGATCTGTTTTACATGCTTAGGTCAAGAATATGTACCTGGAAATTGAAAAGAAAGAAGCAGGATAATCAGAAACCCAGCAGCAGTAACAGTACAGCAGAATCAGCAGACTATTTTTGAAACCAGCAAATGAGATGCAACAGTCCAGATTTTAGTTTGAAAATCAATGAGTCGACAGACCCCAAACCAGACTTGATTTGAACCCAACTTCAAACCATTTCGACTCCAAATGAAGCAGCACAATTTTAAAAGATCAAAACCTCAAAGCTCAAGCAGAATTCCCAATGGAACAGTAAACTAGCAATCTTTTTTTTCGTTTGAGTTTCTCTGATTTTTTTATTAAGCTCTCTTTTCTCTCTTTAGGTCTCAAATTTTAGGCTCTCCAATCTCTCTCCCTTCTAAGGAAAGAAAGAGTGCCTTTATAGGCAAGCTAATAGGGCAACCTTTCAGATTTTAATTTACCCCTTAGGTCCCTGATTTTTATGACTTTTTCCTCTTATTTTCTGACTTGTGTCACAAGTAACTACCCTAAGTTTACTAAAGTCTACACTATAGCCCATCCTAGAAGGTTCTATACTTATCACAATCCCTATCCTATCCTTACCCCTCTTCAAAAATTACCAAATCTAATAAAACTACCCTTTTTCCATGCCCAAACTACCCTTAAAACCTCCTGAAATTACTGGCCATTGCTAAACCCGCCAGCTATAACCAAACCAGTAATCTAGCCTAAACTAATTAAGATTAATTAATAAAACTTGAAGCTCAAACTGAAATTAAACCAATTAGACTAATAACCAGGTTCATTTAGTCAGACCAAAACTCCAATTTAGACATGCATCAACAACTATTGAACAAATACGGATCCAAAACAACAAATCAACCTATTAACCTACTGAGTCAGAATCAATTTTATTATCAGAAAAGCAAGCCTATCAACTTGAATCAAAACTAATAAGAAGATCAGAACTATCAATTGGTTGACCTAAACGAACATTTGGATATATAAACTGGCAAAGGTAAGATGAAGTACAAACTAAGAATTAACCAAACTAACACTCAAACTAATCACAGAAAACAAATAAAAATTGACTAACAATTAACAGGAACCAAAAACTCAGAGAAGAGAAACTTACTGGCTTTAGGAATTCTGGCCAACCAACGACGTTCGAATCTTTCAAGATTTTTGACACGCAACATCCCTAATCGTGTGTTTTCGCAAGAATACACCTGATTAAGGATGGTGCGGTCCAAAATCACGAAGATTTTGAATTGGGGTTCTGCCGGGATCGAAATTTTAGATTCGTGACATTCCAGACAGATTCGAGGGACGGGGCTTGGGGGGTTTGAAAGAGGAGGTGAAGGCGGTTAGGTGGTGTAATTTGGGGGTGGTTTGGGTGGGGTTTCGTTGTGGCCGGAAAATTTTGAGTTAATATTCGAAGGGCCCGGCGTTGATTCGAGGGAAACTAAAGGCAGGGTTGGAAAGAGGGGAACGAGGAGAACCGGTGGTGTAATTTTGGGGTTGATCGGAGCATCGCCGCCGGCGGCGACGATTTCCGGCCGGCGGCGGACGGCGGAGGGACGGTGGTAGATGGTGGGGCTAGGGTGGCCGGCACCGGCGTTACGGGGGGAGGAGTTAGTACGAGGAAGAGAGGTATGGTTTTAGGGTTAATGAATTTTTTCGGACAGTTATATCTAATTCCTATTTCAAACGATGGCCGTTGATCACAAGAATTGGACGGCCAAGATTGAAAATCGCCTAAACGGCGTCGTTTTGGGCGTCTCTGGACCGGACTGGGCTGGGGCGTGGATTGGGCTGGTCTGGGGTATGTTTGGACTGGACCTAACTAATTAAAATTAACCCAATTAAAGCAGCCCCAAATTTTTCCCTTTTCCTTTCTTTTTCATTTCAATTTTCTTTTTAGTTCCTTTTTAATTCATTTTTCTTCTTCCAAAATTAAAATAAAAACCTAGATTAAAATTAAAAATCAAATTAACCTATCAAATTGAATTAATTAACTCATAATTGCCACATTTAAAAAAAATTAAAGGAAAAACTACCAAAATTCAAAATTAAATTAAAAGGCACAAATAAACATTTTTTTTTAGTGATTTTCCCATTTTATAAAACAACTAATTTTCACTTAATCCTAAAATGTAGAAGTAAATCCTAAATGCAACATATTTTTTGTATTTTATATTTTTTTTTCAAAATAACACGCACAGACAAAATGCAAACAATTAACATAAAATGCCACAAAAATACACAATATTGTGAATACTGAAAGAAATTATTTTGTTTTGAAATTATGGGAGTAATTCATGTAGGGCAAAAATCACGTGCTCACAGCTGCCCCTCTTTGCCCGGAAACACGAAGAGTTTTCGTGCAAAGACAAGTGAGCAGAAATGAACGATTTTTGCCCGTTTGCATATTCCGTGTGAAGCATTTTTAAAAGATTTGACCGCACCCTGCTTCAAAGGTTGCCTACATATCCTGGGCTAAACAGGAATCAGGTCAGTGTAGTTCGTGAAGGTTTGGTAGCTGGGACTACCAGGAGCTGTGATTTCACTGCTGTTGTTGCTGCTACTGCTCGCTGACCTCCTTATTACACCGTGTCAAGATAAAAAGAAGCTAGCCTAAGCTATGAGTTACAAAAAGGTCCTATCTATGTCTTCTAACTTGCTCTTTGTGTTGCCTTGAACTTGTAGTCTTCCACTGGAATTCTTGCGTTGTTGCCTTGCATTGTGATTGTAGATGTTTCACCATTCCTCCGAGTGACGTTTGACTGCTGCAATTTGCAATATGTGCCTCTATTCTCCAGGCGGGCTCCTGATTACTGACGCTTGAAAAATATTCCCTTGTTCTCCAGGTGGGCGCCTGATTGCTGAACTTGAAAGTATTCCCTTGTTCTCCAGGTGGGCGCCTGATTGCTAAAACTTGAAATGTATTCCCTTGTTCTCCAGGTGGGCGCCTGATTGCCTAAACTTGAAA
>NW_017677757.1:4878-9426 GCF_001879085.1 Nicotiana attenuata
TGACTGAACCTCAGTGAGGCTGCCTACGTACCCTTTCGGGATCAAGTCAAACGTTGTTCAGGCATAAAACTACGTTCATTGTTGCGACCTTTCCTTTTCTTCCACTTTTGTTTTCTTTCCTTTCACTTCTTTTCTTTGCCTTTTCTTTTCTTTCTTATTTTTCTGTTTTATTCACTGTTCTTTTTTTTTTCTTTCTTTTTTTCTTTTTTTTTCTTTTTCTTTCCTTCTTTTTTCTTTTTTTTTTTGCTTTTCTTCTCCTTTTCACGGTTGTTCTCTTGTTTCTCCATTTTCTTTCCCTGCTCGGGCTTACGAGCTTTATTATTGATTCCGAAAGAGGGGTATGCAAGAAAGTAATTAAGGCTCAAAGGGGTAACAAGGGATAAAGTGTTTAGATAGCAGAACAAAATGCCTTCGTCATTTCAATCTCAAAACATGCCAAATACAATCAGGTACAAAAAGATAAAGAAGTCATACATAATATCTCTTGACTGCATCAGAATTGATAGCCACTTCTACACATTTCCCTTCTACGTCCGTTAGATATAAAGCGCCATTGGACGATACTCTGGTTACAACAAATGGCCCTTGCCAGTTTGGGGCGAACTTTCCTTTTGCCTCAGCCCAATGAGGTAGGATACGTCTCAGCGCCAGCTGCCCTACTTCGAACTTCCGCGGACGCACCTTCTTGTTATACGCTCTTGCCATTCTCTGTTGGTATAATTGACCGTGACACACTGCTGCCAATCTCTTCTCATCAATCAAACTTAGTTGTTCCAGGCGGGCTTTAACCCATTCATCATCATCAATCTCTGCCTCAGCGATGATCCGGAGGGACGGGATTTCAACTTCTGCGGGTATTACTGCTTCGGTTCCATACACCAATGAATAGGGAGTCGCTCCTACTGAAGTATGGACAGTAGTGCGATAGCCTAACAAGGCAAAAGGTAGTTTTTCATGCCATTGCCTTGACCCTTCGACCATTTTCCGAAGTATTTTCTTGATATTCTTGTTAGCTGCTTCGACTGCCCCATTTGCTTTAGGGCGATATGGGGTAGAATTGCGGTGCATGATCTTAAACTGCTGACATATCTCGGCCATCAAATGACTATTGAGATTGGCACTATTATCTGTGATGATTACCTTCGGGACCCAAACCGGCATATGATATTTGAATGTACAAAATCGACAACTGCCTTCTTAGTCACAGATTTGAAGGTTTTTGCCTCCACCCATTTAGTGAAATAATCGATAGCTACCAAAATGAATCTATGCCCATTTGATGCTGCTGGCTCAATTGGTCCAATAACATCCATTACCCAGGCAACGAACGGCCATGGTGCCGACATTGTATGCAATTCAGAGGGCGGAGAATGAATCAAATCTCCATGTATCTGACATTGATGACATTTGCGCACGAAACTGATGCAATCCTATTCCATAGTAAGCCAGTAATAACCTGCTCGGAGGATCTTCTTTGCCAATACATATCCACTCATATGAGGTCCGCAAAATCCCGCATGTACCTCAGCCATGATAATTGTATCCTGTCTGGCATCTATGCATCTCAACAACCCCAGATCTGGAGTTCTCTTGTACAACACTCCTCCACTGAAGAAAAATCCGCTTGCCAAGCGTCGAATTGCTCTCTTTTGATCCCCTGTAGCCTGTGTCGGGTATATTCCCGTCCGGAGATATTCTTTTATGTCATGGAACCATGGCTCACCATCAAATTCTTCCTCCACCACGTTACAATAGGCATGCTGATCTCGAACCTGAATATGTAATGGATCCATGTAAGCCTTGTCCGGATGATGCAACATTGATGCCAAGGTGGCCAAAGCGTCGGCAACCTCATTGTGCATTCTTGGAATGTGTTTGAAATCTATTGATTGAAACCGTTGACGAAGTTCATGCAAACACTGCCGGTATGGTATGAGCTTCAAATCTCGTGTCTCCCACTCTCCCTGAATCTGGTGTACAAGAAGATCCGAGTCACCCATGACCAAGATTTCCTGGACACCCATGTCTATAGCCAATCTCAGTCCCAGGATACAGGCTTCGTACTCAGCCATGTTATTGGTGCAAAAGAAACGAAGTTGAGCAGTGACAGGGTAGTGTTGCCCTGTCTCAGAAATCAGTACTGCTCCTATTCTGACACCCTTGGCATTGGCAGCTCCATCAAAGAACAGTTTCCATCCAGGCTTCTCGACCTATTCTAATTCTTCAACATGCATTACCTCCTCGTCCGGGAAGTATGTTTTCAAAGGCTCATATTCGTCATCAACGGGATACTCAGCTAGATGATCGGCCAGTGCTTGTGCTTTCATGGCGGTCCGAGTCACGTAGACAATATCAAACTCCGTAAGCAGGATTTGCCATTTCGCCAGTCTCCCTGTGGGCATGGGCTTTTGAAAAATATACTTCAATGGGTCCAACCGAGAGATGAGATAGGTAGTATATGCTGACAAGTAATGTTTCAACTTTTGCGCTACCCAGGTTAAAGCACAACACGTCCTCTCGAGTTGAGTGTATTTTACCTCATATGATGTGAACTTCTTGCTGAGGTAGTAAATCGCCTGCTCTTTCCTTCCTGTGATGTCATGCTGCCCCAGTACACAACCAAACGAATTGTCTAACACAGTCAGGTAAAGGATCAGGGGCCTTCCTGGCTCTGGCGGGACCAACACTGGTGGACTAGCCAAATACTTCTTGATCTTATCAAATGCTGCTTGACATTCGTCCGTCCATCTGACCGCAGCATCTTTCTTTAGCAACTTGAAAATGGGTTCACAAGTAGTTGTAAGCTGGGCAATGAACCTGCTGATGTAATTCAACCTGCCAAGTAAACTCATCACATCTTTCTTGTTCCTTGGCGGTGGTAACCCTTGGATGGCTTTGATCTTAGACGGGTCTAATTCGATACCGCGCCGACTTACCACGAATCCCAATAACTTCCCCGATGGAACTCCAAACGCGCATTTTGCTGGATTAAGCTTGAGGTTGTACCTGCGGAGTCTCTGGAAGAATTTCCTCAAATCCCTAACATGGTCACATTGTTTCCTCGACTTTATGATCACGTCGTCCACATAGACCTCGATTTCCTGATGTATCATGTCATGGAACATGGTAGTCATTGCCCTCATATACGTTGCCCCTGCGTTCTTCAACCCAAATGGCATGACCCTGTAACAGTACGTTCCCCAAGGTGTGATGAATGTTGTCTTTTCCGCATCCTCCTCATCCATCAAAATCTGGTGATAACCTGCATAACAATCCACGAAGGAAGCAATCTCATGTTTGGCACAATTGTCAATCAATATATGGATGTTTGGAAGTGGGACGTTGTCTTTCGGGCTCGCCTTATTGAGATCACGGTAATCAACACATACTCTGGTCTTCCCATCCTTCTTTGGTACAGGCACCACATTAGCTAACCAGGTAGGATGTCGAGTAACTCGTATGACCTTCGCCTCAAGCTGCTTGGTAACTTCTTCTTTGATTTTCACACTGATATCTGTTTTAAATTTCCTCAACTTCTGCTTGACAGGCGAGCATTCCGAATAAACGGGCAATTTGTGGACCACCAGATCGGTACTTAAACCTGGCATGTCATCATATGACCATGCAAAAACATCTTTGTATTCAAACAACAATTCAATTATCTCCTCCCTGAGCGGGGCTTCCAAATGGACACTTATTTTTGTTTCCCGAACATTCTCCCGATCCCCTAAATTGATTGCCTCTGTGTCATTCAAGTTAGGCTTGGGTTTTTCCTCAAATTGATTTAACTCTTTACTGATTTCTTCCAAAGCTTCCTCGTCATCGTATTCCCTCTCGCCATCACACTCAATTTCCTGTATTACTATTTCACATTGATTATCAAGACTAGGCCGGAGACTCCTCATGCATGACACATCATTGAAACCAGCATAAAAGGGACTGTACAAGAGAGAAAAGAAAACAAAATAAAGGCGATCAGAAAAGAAGAAAGGAGGACATTGCATTTCATTAGAATTGTAAGATAACAAGGTTTAACTCATCCAAATGGACGGAACGTAGAAATCTGAATTACAACCCTGGAAATAATCCAGATTTAGTACTCAAAGAAAAATCAAAAACTAACTACCACGACTCCTTCCAAATTGGAAGAGGAGTAGCTTCCCAGTTATTGAGCTTAGCCTGAGATCCCACGAACTGCACATCAACCTTACTCGGACCTTCGCCGGGTTCCACCATATTCACTTCATCGAACACCCTTTCGAACCTTACGAGCATCTCCTTGTCAGGTTCTATCACCACAGAATTTGGCATTGCTGTTGCTGGGCGTCGTTTAGTACCAGGCCGGACGAAGGAACGGGAAAGGCGAGGAATAGGTTTTGGAAGGGTCCACACTCTCTTCTTCATCTTTTTGGCTCTCCTTATGTTATCAGAAGTGGGTTTGAAACCTAGCCCAAAAGTGTCTGGATTTCTGGGGAGAGACACCGGCTGTATGATTCCTTGCAGTGAAGCACCTAACCCCTTTCCGGGCAAGAATCCATTCCTTATCAT
>NW_017677757.1:22152-27463 GCF_001879085.1 Nicotiana attenuata
TGGAAACATCAAAAACAAAACAAAAGGCTACGAGCCTAACTATAAACGCTAAAAACGAAAAAATTTTGCGAAAAAGAAACTAGAATGAATATTTACAATGGGGAGTTAGAATATACAAACGAGGGATGAATTTATACAAAATGTAACTTAACTTTATATACAAACCAAAATAGAAAGTAAAAGGTACTGAATGTAAAGTTATTTACATACCAAATAGCAAATCAAGCAAAAGGAATAAAAACTGAGTCAAATATGTACAATCATCCAGATAGTCAACAAAAAAGTAGGGCGCACCCCCATGAATAAGAGCTGGCATTGTCCCCAATGCCAACTACCAAAATAAGCATCAAACAAAAAGAAAGTCATAGCAAAGGATATCGAGGCTCCCTAAGCCTGGTCTATCTGCATGGGGTCATATGTGGTCCCCAAGTCCTCCGTATATGCGGGAGCCTTAGACTGGCTCTCGGCCTCCTGCTGCTCAGCTGCTGGGACTGGAGCGTGCTCCTGGACCGGCTGTATGACAGGTGCATCCTGAGGCAAAGTGGATGGGGCCTCCTGTGGGACTGCCACCTCAATAACTGCATCCGCTGTGCTAGGGAGCTTCCTCTTCTTCCTAGGCTGCCTGGGTACCTGCTCCTGCTCTAGTTGTGGCACTGGTGCTGCTGGAGGGGCTGGATCCCCAAATAACAAGTCTAAAGGCATCTGATCTGCCAATAGCTTGTCCACATCTTTCCTCAGCTCCTTCACAGACTCTTTGGAAGCCCGTGACCTCCGCATCTTCCTGTGCTCCTTGGCAAGCTCTTTCAGAGCCTTGCCATGCGACTCCACTGCTGCAGATAGGGTGGCCTGAGTCTTCAAAATCTTTTCCTGGTTCTCCAGGAGCTTCTTCAAGGTATCCTAAATGGACTGAGGAATCTGAACTGGCTGAGGTGCTGCCTGGGTCTGAATAGTGGAAGACAAGGTGGACAACTTGGATGTCGCTGCTGACATCCAGTTGTTCAGGCTAGCCAGAGTCTGACACAGCTGATGGGCAGTGAATGGATGAGTCCTGGAAGATGGCACACTCGGGCTTGTGGAAGTATTGGGACCAGCAGAAGAAGAAGAAGGTCCTGGAGGCAAGTCCTCAACTGTAGTGGCAGCAGGTGTAGCAGAAGGCTCGGCAGACGGCTCTACCTCAACTGACTCCTCAGACTGGTCAGTTGGGGCAGAGGAAGATGGTTTGTAGTTCTTGGATTTAGGGTTTTCCGACCCTGCATGTTGTACCAAGAGTAAGGAGCTACCGTCTTTGTCTTGACATCATATCTCCTCTTCTCCACCTCTAGATCCCGGAAATACATCGATAGGGTGTTTGGAAAAGGATAATTCCTATCATGCTCTTGCCCCACCGCAGAGATCACACGGGACATCACATTGCCCACGTTGATCCGGTACCCAGCCATGATAGATGCAACCAGAACTGCTCGGGTAAGTGGAATTGTCTGGTCATACAAAGGTCAACCACCCTCGAGCCTCAAAATTGAATGTCTTTCTGAATATCTTCTTTCCAGCTTGCAACCACTCTGGCACAGTACCTGGGATTGCCAAGTACTGGGCCAACCACGGGCGGACTTCCTCTCCCATTGCCAACTTTGCCAAATACAGAGACTCGTCTTCATCAGGGAACCCCAAATAGTCATTTAACGATCTCCCATCAAACAACACTGTTTTGTTTCTGACTTTGGTCACCTTGGTATCCTTGACTATATGAGCCACATTGGAGTAGAACTCCCTAACCATATGCTCGTTAGCATCTATGCACCTCTCCTTGAAGAACTCCCATCCCCATCTTGTTCTGAACTCCCTCTGCACGTTCGGGTTGTGGGGTAAAAGATCAGTGTCAGTAAAACATCTCTCCAGGATTAACTTCCTCAACGGCCACCATTCCCTAAACTTATGAAAGGCCACTTGACTGACAAACCGATCCTCCCAGACTTCAGGCTTCCTAGTTCTCTCAATCCCCCAACCTGAGGTTCACCTCCCTCATCTTAGCCTGCACTCTCCCCAGATAATGAAGCTGTGGGGAAGGTGGAGTATTGCTCACTACCAGCTGCGAACTCGTCAGTAGAATCCGAGACTACACTCACTGGTCTTTTGGAGGTGGGCGATGATGGAGGGGTATCAACTAAGTGGAGGGGGTCGGTTACATGAGTTGGGACTGTATCTGATGAGATATCCTTGGAAGGCACATACTCACTCCCCGACGAATGCGAAGTATCCCTATCAGCAGCTTTGATCAATTTTCGAGTTCTTTTTATGTTTTCCCTAGCCTGGGGAGTGAGCTTTGCTATTCTTTTTCCTTTACCCCCTCGGGAGGAACCTCTTCTCCCGGGTTGTTTTCACTGTTTGGCTCCCCTTTGTTTAACCATTGTCTGCAAAGATAAGTATCTAACATTGTTAGTTTAGGCACATGCAGTGAAACAAGTGAATCAAAATAGATTGCATAGATAATATCAGTACACAGCAGCAGAAACAGGTTGCAGAACCTAACAATGCGGACCGCACAAACGTGACAGCGGCCGCGTCAGGGGAACCGCGGACCGCACAAAATTGTAACGCGGTCCGCGTTGGGCAAAGGCCCAAAATATACCTCCTCTGAATCTCCCACCGCGATCCGCACAAAAATGTAATGCGGCCGCGGTGGTCCAGCGCGGACCACACTAACATGAATGCGGCCGCACTGGAGTCAATTACCTTTCAGTCACCAAGACACCGCGGTCCGCACAAAATTGTAACGCCGACCGCGTCAGGGCAGTGCGGTCACGCAAAAATGACCGCGGACCGCGCTGAACTAGGGTTTCCGAGAACTAAGTTAGGGGTGCATATTTTTCCATTCTTGTACAAATTATTACACCTACCTTGTCCCTACTCAGTTCACCCATTAATCAAGCAAGATTTGGTGCATTACCCTAGTTTTAAACCAACCTAGTCTAATAGTTAAATAAAAAGAAGAAGCTAAACCACTGAACAAGCTATAAAAAATGAAAATAAGCAATTTAATTAATAAAAAGTGCATGAAATATTACCAAGTTTATGAGGATTGAGTGCAAGTAGTCCAAAAAGGCAGAAAAGTAGTCTTAGACGAGGATAAACAATATCTTAGAGCTCTGGGGGTTGAAAGTGCGAAAAGGGTAAAATGAAGCCCTAGGGCCCTATTTATAGAAAAACTGGGGGGCCCACACTCACCTACCAGCGCGGCCGCGCAAAAGTGACCACGGACCGCGCTGGGTTTCAAATTTCGAAGTTTCAGAAGGCAACCTCATGCGGCCGCGTTGGAATGCACCGCGGACTCGAAGGTCCACCGCGGACCGCCCAAATTTGACTGCGGCCGCGGTGGAAAACTTCAAAGAGCATGCAATTAATGACATGCCAGCGCGGACCGCACAAAAGTGCACCGCGGTCCGCACTGGCCACTTCAAAGACTACCAGTGTTTTTCCTTTGTTTTACACTGCCTCAACACAATCCCTGCAACATCTCACAAACAATTAGCTCAAAAATCCTAATCTACAAAGAAAATTAAAGAGAAAGAAAAAGACATGGGTTGCCTCCCAAGAAGCGCCTGATTTAACATCGTGGCACGACGCATGTTACCATCACATCACTTCAAATGAATGAGTGCCACCACGTGGCTGTCATCAAACTTCCCCAAATAGTGCTTGACACGATGCCCATTGACCCGAAAAACTTCACCATTCTTGTTCTTGAGATCAAGAGCACCAAACGGCGTCACACATACAACTTCAAATGGCCCACTCCACTTTGACTTGAGCTTTCCCGGAAATAACCTCAACCGGGAGTTGAAAAGAAGAACTATATCACCAACCTTAAATTCCTTCCCTCGAGCATATTTCTCATGAAGATACTTCATCTTGTCCTTATACAAAGACAGCTGGCGTAGGCATGAAATCTAAACTCATCAAGCTCATTAAGTTTCTCAACACGGAGATTCGCCGCAACATTCCATTCCAAGTTCAACTTTCTCAAGGCCCACATAGCTTTGTGCTCCAATTCCACCGGAAGATGGCAAGCTTTCCCAAACACCAACCGGTACGGGGACATACCAATTGGGTCCTTGTAAGCCATCTAGTAAGCCCATAAAGCGCCATCCAACTTTTTCGACCAATCGGTCCTATTAGCATTTACCGTCTTGGACAAGATACTCTTTAGTTCTCGGTTGGACACTTCCACTTGACCACTAGCTTGAGGATGATAGGGGGTGGTCACTTTGTGATTTACTCCATACTTAGCAAGCAATGAATCAAAAGCCTTGTTGCAAAAGTGAGACCCCCCATCACTAATGATAGCACGAGGGGTACCAAACCTTGTGAAGATACTCTTTTTCAAGAATGCTACAACACTTCGGGCTTCATTGTTGGGTAAAGCTACGACTTCCACCCACTTTGAGACATAGTCCACCGCCACGAGAATATAAGTGTTCCCACTAGAGCTCACGAACGGACCCATGAAATCGATGCCCCAAACATCAAAAATATCCACCTCGAGAATCGTATTGAGAGGCATCTCATCCCTTTTTGAAATTCCGCCGGCCCTTTGGCATGCATCACATCTCTTGACCAAGTCACTAGCATCTTTAAACAAAGTTGGCCAATAGAAACTGCAACTCAAGATCTTTGAAGCCGTCCTCACCCCTCCATGATGGCCACCATAGGGGGATGAGTGACAAGCCTCCAATATGCTTAATTGTTCACCTTCCGGGACACATCTTCTAATCACACCATCCGTGCAAATTTTGAACAAGTACGTATCATCCCAATAAAAATCCAAACTATCCTGTTTGAGTTTCTTCTTTTGGTTGGAAGAGAGCTCACACGGGACAATTCCGGTCACAATGAAGTTGGCGATGTCCGCGAACCATGGCATGTCACACATTGACACAGCAAGAAGTTGCTCGTCGGGGAATGCATCATTTATCTCAAGACCGTTACATGGCCTCCCTTCTTCCTCTAACCGGGACAAATGGTCCGCTACTTGGTTCTCGCTTCCCTTCCGGTCCACTATTTCTAAGTCAAATTCTTGAAGTAGCAACACCCATCTCATCAATCTTGCTTTGGAATCCTTTTTGGTCATTAGATATCGAAGGGCTGCATGGTCCGTGTGCACAATCACCTTAGCCCCCATAAGATAGGGCCGAATTTTCTCCATGGCAAATACAATGGCCAATAACTCCTTCTCCGTCACCGTGTAATTCCGTTGAGCTTCATTCATAGTCTTACTTGCATAATACACGGGATGGAACATTTTGTTAACCCTTTG
>NW_017677758.1:0-743 GCF_001879085.1 Nicotiana attenuata
ATCCCATGACCCCCTAAAGCATATCTAATTCTTTCACTATGTCCTAATTAGCACCCCTGAATCCATTGTTAACTACCCCCTCAATTGCAAAGAATGTCGTTTACTTGTATTGTGTGCTTCCAGCCCCAATTACCCCTGTATGGAGGTTTATTACCTGAGTGTTGCTGAACCTGTTTGGCTTTATGTGTGGTCCGTTGTTACACAACTCTGGTTAAAACTGTTTTACTGAACAATCCTCTCATTTGTAAAGCTACTGAGTCTTTTCAAATACTGCTTTCTATCAAAACCTTTTCAAAACCATGCCAAGCACTCCCACTCTACTCTTAGGTCCTTAAGTTCCGTCCCTCCAGTGTGTTACTGCCTTGGGATCCCTATGAGATTCCTATGAAATCTGATGCAATGGAGCTGGCTCTTCCACACTGCACTTACTCGGTTTTGGCTATAAAGTCTAGGTGTGAGAACTGCTCGGGATCCTTAAGATCCTTAGGGAACTCTGACGCTCCTAGACAATGACATTGTGTATGGAATATGGCATTTGAGGCTATTCGAGGTTTGGGAAATCATTTGGGCCTGCTTCAGGCTCCCTATAGTGTAACTTCTTCTTTTCTTTTATCTATTTGTTGTAATTTATTCAGCTGGTCTATAATAATTATTTGTAAACAAATATTGGGGTTATTAGTGAAAAGGGTGGGTAGTTATATATATATATATATATATATATATATATATATATATATATATAT
>NW_017677758.1:4448-27460 GCF_001879085.1 Nicotiana attenuata
GGTTTTGTGACTGACCAGTTCTCGTTTTGAGTTTCTGTGATTTCTCGTAATTGTCTTGCCTTGATATGCTTCTACTGAGTTTCTTAGCCTAATCTTACACTGATCCTATGTGCTTGTGTTCATCTTGACTGTTCACATCAAGACTTGCATCTTTTCTCACTGAATCAGTATTATTTAACTTTCGTGTTTGCTAGAGTTGTATGTCGATTTTTGACTATCCATGTCTTACACTATTTATATGTTAAACATGCTGACTCTTTTTCATGACTTCCTCTTTGATTGAGTTGTGTAGTATTCTGAGTTCCGTATTCTTGAGTTGATTTGAACACTTTCCCTTAAACCTTCGATTCTTACCTTTCTACTCAATTTAATTGATTGGCTTGCCTTAATTGATTTTCTTTTACCCTGTCTGCATTGTTACTTGATTCTTACTTATTATTTCCTTAATTAGAAGTTTTCTGAACCTAGCCCTAATTACCTGTTCTATACTTGCACTGTTTAAAATCTTTCCTTATTTGTTATATTCCAGCTACGAATGATTTCTTTCCTTACTTGTCACCTGCTCGTTACCGTTTGAACTAATTCCCTTAATTAAGGGATGACTCGAACTGATTTTATTCTGAGTTCTATAATTACTGAACAATTGTGATTCTTGCCTTATTTTTACCTAGTTTCGAACTACTGTATAAATGACTCTCTTCTACAGTCTTAACACACGTACACAAACACAGACATTAGTTCACATCTCTCTCACACTCAAAAGCTCTTCTGCTCTCTTTGTTACTTACTATTGTTACTAAATTAGCCGGCTGCAAGCCAAGGCTAATTATTGAACTCTCCTGCTCTTTACCTTTCGTTTACTCTCTTTACTGGTATGTTCTGATTTTAAATTCAAGTTCTCAAACCAATGTGTTTCATACTGCTTCAGTTCATCATATTCTTAATCTGTTTCTATCTTTTGTTTTGCTGCTCAACATGTAATGGACCTAGTTATGTCGTATGACTTCTAAAATCAGCAGGTCTTATGAATTAGTAATTTGTTTAAACTTGACTCTACCTTGTCTTGAATATTGGTTCACTTGCTATCCAGTCTGAACCTCTCTTTGCAAAGTGATTTTGTTACTCTAAGTTGTTTGATTCTATGTTGGTTCTGGAGTTCCTATTGTGTTATATCATTAGTTATCCCTAATCCCATGACCCCCTAAAGCATATCTAATTCTTTCACTATGTCCTAATTAGCACCCCTGAATCCATTGTTAACTACCCCCTCAATTGCAAAGAATGTCGTTTACTTGTATTGTGTGCTTCCAGCCCCAATTACCCCTGTATGGAGGTTTATTACTTGAGTGTTGCTGAACCTGTTTGGCTTTATGTGTGGTCCGTTGTTACACAACTCTGGTTAAAACTGTTTTACTGAACAATCCTCTCATTTGTAAAACTACTGAGTCTTTTCAAATACTACTTTCTATCAAAACCTTTTCAAAACCATGCCAAGCACTCCCACTCTACTCTTAGGTCCTTAAGTTCCACCCCTCCAGTGTGTGACTGCCTTGGGATCCCTATGAGATCCCTCTGAACTCTGATGCACTGGAGCTGGCTCTTCCACGCTGCACTTACTCAGTTTTGGCTATAAAGTCTAGGCGTGAGCACTGCTCGGGATCCTTGAGATCCTTAGGGAACTCTGACGTACCTAGACAATGACATTGTCTATGGAATTTGGCATTTGAGGCTATTCGAGGTTCGGGAGATCATTTGGGCCTGCTTCAGGCTCCCAATAGTGTAACTTCTTCTTTTCTTTTATCTATTTTGTGTAATTTATTTAGTTGGTCTGTAATAATTATTTGTAGACAAATATTGGGGTGATTAGTGAAAAGTGTGGGTAGTTATATATATTTATGGGGTAATACGGGTAGAAACCATGCCTGTAGGATCTTGTTAATACATTTGCTATGTCTGTTTTACCATAGTAGTAACCATGCCTATAAGGTTTAAATGGTTCCAATAATAGAAATCATGCCTATAGGACTTTAATGGCTTTGTAATTGATACCATGCCTTGGAATGTGATCAAGTTCAATTTCTGTTACAACGGGTATTCACATTTGTTTTCCACTAGAAATCATGCCTATAAGTTTCTAACATCAGCTCTTAACAACTAGATATCATGCTTATAGGGAATAAAATCAGAAATTCTGCCTATAGAATTAAAATCAATTCAGTTACACAAGTCAGTTAATCCATGTTAGTTCCTTTTTGAACTGGTTTAATCAAATGTTTGCTTTCTTTAATGAGTCTTTTAAACACTGTCTTCATTCACTACCGCTGGAAAGCATGCCTATAGGAACTCAAGAGTCCGTTTTAAAAACTGTTCACTCTTCTACTGTATCAACGTAGTTATCATGCTCTTAGGACATCACTGTTCTACGTTTAGGCAAGCCTGTAAGGCGATTTTAAATTCTGAAAATCTGAAACTGTATTTTTGCTATTTTTAAGCTGTCTAGACTTAACAGGTTTAAAATCAGTAGGCAAACTGATTAGGACCTTACTGTCAAGTTTATAAAAAATAAGGTTGCATTTCTCCGGGCATTAACATCCACTTAGATATCTTGTTTAGGTCATTTCTCTAACAAAAACTACTCTTGTTTATGTTTAAGACGTGCTGTTTATGTGCATTATTTATGGAGGTAAACCTGGGCTTCTTGACTGCTTTTGCTGCATTTATCAGTTAAGTCCTACGTGTTCTTGCATGTCGCCTAGAATTTACTCCTTTTAAACACATTAGGGGTTGTCTAGAACTGCCTAGATTTAGAGGTCCTAAAATACCTCCAAGACCACGAGGAAGGGGCGGGTAGTGCACGCATAGGCATTGTCGAGGTTACTAGAACGCTTTAGGCTATGACCAAGGGGAGGGATTTGGGTAGAACGGGATATGCTGACTACGCGCTAATGTCACGTTTAGCCCCTCATTGAGGAGTGTTTATCGGGCATTGCGTGGGGTGATCCTGTAGGCTAACCAACCTAGGACCCCTCCTTTCCCAAATTCCTTTTGCTTAAAACTTTATTTTTTGCGTGTACACAACTTGTTCAAATCCTTTGTCTTATTATCTGAGTCATACAATGTCCAACATGCTTTATTTGCAATTATTTGTTTCAACTACTTATTTGTTAAAGGACTAATTCACAAGTATAAGTTCGGCCGGGACCCGCAATTGTGGACCGAGAGGGGTGCCTAACACCTTCCCCTCAAGGTTATTTCGAGCCCTTACCCTAAATCTCAGGTAATGCAAACTAATCCAAGAGTTAATCACTCTAGTGCCCTAACGCACCATAAACTGTTAGGTGTCAACTCTTCAAAATACCTAATTCCCAAAAGGAAACGAGTTATTACCCCTCCCCCCATGAATGTCGAAACCCGGACCTTTCTTCCCCCGTAAAAAGGGGAGGGAAAAAAGGGGGTGCGACAACAGTTATACATGCATACATGCTTTATGCCAGGGCTCGAGAAATGTATGCGAGCATGGTTCGTTTGACCGTTTGGCCCTTACAATAAATCCTACCTATAAAAACCCTACCATTACGAAGTACTTTTCCTTGCTAAATTAATATTCGAGGGCAATGCCCCCAAGTATTCGAAGTTGATCATAGAAAGAAGCCTCGGATAGTGCTGATGCGATCTTAAACACTGATTCATGACCAACCTTCTATTCTAAGTTAGAACGATCCACTGTTGCCTCGTTAAAAACCATGCCGGAAAACTCATTTGGGACAAAATCGGTTCAAGGGAAAAAGAGTACAACGCGTGATTTTAGACCTAAAACTTTGTACTGCTCCTTATCGGTCACCTGCAAGTGTTAGTCTGAAATATAAATAAAAGAAAATGAATGGGGTCATACCTTAGCATTAGTATCATTTTAGGTGAGTTACATTCCAGTTGCTCAGTAGTTGTTCACTATTCATCATTCCGAGCTTGTAGGATCGTTTCTCGGTGACCTCGAGAATTTGGTACGGTCCTTCCCAGTTCGGACCAAAACTTCACTTCGTTCGGATTCCGGGTGTTCAATGTGACCTTCCTTAGTACCTAGTTCCAATATTGATGTATCGAAGGTTGGCCCTTCGATTGTTATACCTCTCGATCCGCTATTTTGGGGCGGCCAACTGGACTAGTGCGACTTTGCGCCTTTCGTCTAATAGCATCAGGCTCGTACTCATGGCCTCGTCATTTGATTCCTTTATTGCGTATCGGAATCTGACACTTGGTTCACCGTCCTCGACCGGTATTTGAGCTTCAGCGCCGTAAACCAGTGAGAACGGGTGGCCCCGGTACTGGACTTTGATGTCGTGCGGTATGCGCATAGGACTTCGGGTAAGACTCCCTTCCATTTTCTTTTAGCATCGTTTAACCTTTTTCTGAGGTTTTTGAGTATGGTTTTGTTGGTCGATCCGGCTTGTGCATTCCTACTAGGGTGATAAGGTGTTGACAAGATCCTGTTGATCTTATGATCCTCGAGAAACGTGGTCACTTTGTTGCCGATAAATTGTTTCCCATCTTCACATACGATTTCGGATGGCATTCTGAACTGACATATGATGTGGTCCCAAATGAAATCGATGACTTCCTTCTCCCTGACCTTCTCATATGCCTATGCTTAAACCCACTTAGAAAAATAGTCAGTCATAAATAATATAAATTGAGCCTACCGGGTGCCCATGGAAGAGGGCCAATGATGTCCATTCCCCACTTCATGAATAGCCATGGTGACAAGAATGAATACAGGAGTTCATACGAACTCCTACATATCTTTTTCCATGTCGATCCAGTAATAGCCGGCTCTGATTACCTTCCGAACCAGTGATTCCTCAGGTGCCCTCATTGATTTCCCTCGGAACATGCTCGGTATCTCCCGGTCCCAGACATATTGCTAGCGTGCTATCGAACATTCTTCTAAACAAGGTTTCATCCTCGGACAAACTGAATTGGGCTACCTTTGTACGCAGGTCCTCGATTCTTTTGGATCTGAGGGCAGTTTCCCGGTCTTCAAATACTCTACGTATTTGTTTCTCCAATCCTAAGTTAAGTTTGTGGAGTTTATTTAGGCGTGACCTTCTTCTACTACTGATATCATGAGCTGTACGACTGCCCCCGATTTGAGCTCGTTGTCTTCGATCGACGACCCTATGTTCGTAAGGGCATCAGCCTCCCTATTTTGATCTAAAGGTACGTGCTACGAAGTCCACTCTTTGAACTGAAGTAATTTTACCAGCATTTTCTCTAGGTACCTTTGCATTCCTTCTTCTATGACTTCGAACATTCCATTAACTTGGTTCACCACAAGGAGGGAGTCGCACTTAGCTTCGATCACCTCCGCCCCCAAGCTTTTGGCCAGTTTGAGACGTGCAATGATGGCCTCATATTCGGCCTCGTTGTATGTCAATATCACAGTTCTAATGGATTGTCTAACTACATTGCCTGTGGGTGTCTTCAGTATGATGCCAAGTCCAAACCCCTTTGCGTTGAGGCACCATCCGTAAAGAGGGTCGAGAGTCCCGAAGACGTCCCCGAGTTCCCCAACAACTCTCTTTCGACCTCGGGCATTAGGGCTCGCGTATAGTCGGTCACAAAATATATGAAATTTGAGACTTAATGGTTGTCCGGGGTCGATATTCAATATCGTACCCGATGATTTCACAGCCCATTTGGCGAATCATCCCGAGAGTTCGCGTTTATGCATTGTATTTTGCAATGGGTAAGTTGTCAAAACACATATAGGATGGCACTGAAAATACGGTTTCATTTTCCTAGAGGCGCTTAGCAAAGCGAGCGCAAATTTTTCTAGGTGAGGGTATCTAGTTTCGGCCTCACCTAAGGTCCAGCTAACGTAATAAATTAGAAATTGCGTACCTTGTTCTTCCCGAACTAGGACTCCTATCTCTGATATTGCCATGTACAGGTATAGTTGCTCATTTGCCTTCGGTGTGTGGAGCAATGGCAGGCTCGATAGATATCGCTTAAGTTCTTCCAAAGCCCATTGGCGTTCGGGGTCCATGTGAAGTTGTTTTTCTTCTTGATGTTTTATACTTCAATACCACACAAGAGGGGGGGTGATTTGTATGGTACCCAATTTTCGCTTAACTGAACTATAGAAGGACCTAGTTCTTCTATGTGTTCCAACTACTACTGTTTGCGGAATAAGAAGTAAAGAAAATAAAGAACACAGAGATTTTTACGTGGAAAACACCTGGATCAAAAGGTGAAAAAACCACGACCTACTACTTAGAAGGATTTTCCCAAACTTCCACTAAAATCACTGAGCCAAAACAGCATTTACAAAACTCTTTGTAAATCTAAGGATTAACTATAATCCCGTTGTGGCACACAGCTTCAACTGCTGCGCCAACTTCAAGTTAACTCTAACTTGAACACTCAAGGTACCTAATACAATTGCTTCTATAAAAGCTGAAAGGTACAATGTTAAATCACCTACTAAAGTTGAACTAGAATAAAAGATAGACACTTGGAACTAGTTCTTCTATCTTGTTCAAGTAGCTTCAGGATTGCACGCTTGAATCACACATAAATTGCTTGTAAAATTGCCTTGCTCTTTTGCTCTCAACTTAAGTTTAACTTCTGCTTATGTGCATTACCTGTAAAAGAGAACAACACTAATATTTATTGGGTTAGTAATTAGAGATTAACTGGGATACAGATGCTACTCTTCTATCGTAGAAGAGTTCTAGTTGATCTCATACTCTAACACTATCCTCTTCTTAAATTGTGTTCTCTTCATGTAAGGAGTCTTTCTCTCCTTATCCAATGTGCAACCTTTTCGATCAGATCAGGAATATTACTTCTGATAAGTTAGATTTATCTCCTTCATGTGCATCTCACATGCTTGGGTCGATCATGACTGTGCTTCTCAAGATGGACCTGGTCCATATCTGAGTTATTTTGTCAGTCTTCAAAACTTCACCTGTTCTTGGGCCAACAAATTCCTCCTTTTTGATGATGACAAACTCTGTACTTTTTACTTACTTGGATCCTGTAAGAACTCAGCTTAACCACCAATACAAAATAATTAGAAAATTCTTTATCATCAAGGACCAAGTTAATTAGGTTATAAATATCACTTATTCAGAATATGTAAAGCACAATCTCTTCCCCCTTTTGGCATCATCGGAAAGTTGCATACAAAGTGTGAGTCCCTGATTTTAATAAGTACTCATGGCCACTGGGGCAACTGCAAGTGCAATCATGGATTAATCATCAGTAATCAAGCAAATATATTTAAACTATCAAGGAAAGATTAACATTTATCAAGAGCAAAGACAGTAGATATCATTGATTGAAGATATGTTCCTACCACAATCCACAACCAGAAAACAAAAATATCCAAAACATGAGCAAAAAAGAAAAAATCCCTAATCCGGGTCACTGAAGGTACTAGACAGATTCAGGAGATAAAGGCTAGAATTCCTAAGGCTTGGGGGAGCTAGAGGGTTGGTTTTGGGTTTGGAGAAGATTCAGCATATTGTGAAGAATTCCATAATTCTTCTCCTTTTCCTTAGCAAGCTCAGTCCTGAGAGCATCTCTCTCAGATTCTACCTCTGCCACACGAGCCTTTAGCCTAGCTATCTCAGCATCCTTGGCTTCACTTTCCTGAACAAGAGCCCTGACTTTACTGTTGATAGGAGTCTTCTTGGATGAACCAAATTCATTTGGGATGACATTGACTAAATAGTCACAAGCAAGCAGAGTATTAATGCCAAAGTAGTCCTTGCTTGAGGCCATTTCCCATTTCTTCAGAGGCACATTGCACCTATCCAGAACTGTAATTAGAATAAAGCCATAGGGGGTAGCATGAGCCTTGGCGCCATTGATGACCCTGTCAAGTAGCTTGATGATAAATGCAAGCCAGTTAATTTGCCTTCCACTTTCAAGGCACTCCATCAGGACTAAGTCCATATAATTTGCAATATGCCTTCTCTCCTGCCTTGGCAGTAGGCACTTGTTGACAAACTCAAAAAGGACTTTATGCTGTGGCTTCATTTCACTCTTGTACACAAACTTGGCCTCATTCACTCCTTCAACATCACAGAAGTCCCTAGTGATTGTAAGGGCAGATGGAAGAGATTCCAGGCTTGGCCATCTCTGTCTGGTGTAATCATCATATCCCTCAGCAGGGATGTCTAGTATCTCTCCCAGTTTCTCTGCATCAAAGGTTACTTGAACTCCTTTGACTTTGCTTGTAACCCTGCCATATTTGACTTTAGTATTTGCCATGAATTCAATAATTTCATTTCTGGCCAATCGCCCATCCATCTGAAAAACTATGTCCTTCCAGCCCTGAACAGCTAATGTGTCAACCAAACGAACCATCCTTGGTTCCGTCAAATCTTTCAACAATCTTCCCTTCAAATTTTTTCTTTTGCCAAACATGGCAAGCTTGTCTTGTTCACCATCAGACTTATCTTCTTCTTCTATACCACTCCATTCTTCATCTTCAAAAATTTGAACTTCTTTACTTTTCACTGCAGATCTTGTCCTTTTGGCTGATGAAGGTTCGGCAGCCTCAAACACAGAGGAAGACTTCTTGGAAGAAGTCTTGCGCTTTTTGGGCTTGGGTGTCTGAACCTCCAC
Organism: Nicotiana attenuata; assembly: GCF_001879085.1. NCBI lineage: Eukaryota > Viridiplantae > Streptophyta > Magnoliopsida > Solanales > Solanaceae > Nicotiana > Nicotiana attenuata. The sequence continues at coordinate 13,083 of NW_017677758.1, forward strand.
TGTTGTAACTTTCTCCTGATGGACCTATTCCATCTCCTCAACTTCAACAAGCTTCTGAAGACTCTGCAACCTTCCCTATTCCTTTATCCATCCTTTTCTTCTTACTTTCAGCTAAGGCCTTTTGTAGATCAACCTCACTCTGTTTTACCCTACTTCTTGTGGCTCTTCCCTTTGGCAAGGAAGTTTCAGTAGGTGTTGGGGAGGAAACCTATCTTTTTTTGGAAGGTTTTGGAGCACTGGGGGCTTTTGGTGTGGATGTTCTCCTTTTCTTTGGATCGTAACTGGCACCTACCTTTTTCAAAAGGTCTGCTAGGGTCTCTTCAACTGATGAACCAGGTTNTGACTCGATTGGTGAAATAGTATCTCTCCCCCAAAAAGCATGTTTTTTTTTACCGACGCACAAAGAAAATATTTTGTTGCGAATGAACAAGATATTGAGGAATTGTCCATACGTAAAATCAGAATTATTGATACGGGCCTTTTCCACAGAAAAGGGGAATCTTGTGTTCCAATAGAAGCAGAAGTGATGTGGATTATTCAAGAATCGAAGTCGATTTGCTTTATAAAAAGAAGATATCAATGAACTTCTATGAAATGGTTTCACGGGATTCAGCCAATTGTCTTGATCGTGGAATATCATTGAGAAATAGGAATCCGGGTTATCAAAGGATTTCCACAGGTCCTTCTCCATCACTAGCAGACTTGTACGACTCAGAATCAGAGTTAGACTCAGAGTGTTGGACCTGGCTTGCCTTTAATTTCTCTTTCAATTTCTTTGAAAGAGCCCCAGAAGCTACTGTTTTTCGAGCAAGCATTTTTACCCTTTTCAGCCTGGGTTTGGGAGTTGTGCTAGGTGGAGGAGGGGTAGATAAATTAGAGGAAGTGTGCTGTGGAAGAGTTCCAGGGTTGTCTTGTGGGTTTGTCATTATCGCTGATTTCTTGAGAGAATTGGTGAGTTAGAACTTTGGAGAGGAAAACATTCGAAAGTGAAGAAGGGTTTTTGACGGTTTAGTATTACGAAGATGGCAGGAAGTAATGATGCGTATTTAAAGAGAAATACACATTTAATGTATAACGACAGCTTTAGCAGTGGTCAATTAGAGATCTAATCAACCTGAAATTTCAGGTTTGAATGAACGGTTAAGCTTCCCTAAATTTTAGGAAAATTCTGTGGTTTAGAGTTCTAATGCGGACGGAACTGGTTCAAAAACAAACGGATAGAATTTTCTAAGGAGTTGAACAATTGTAGTACTTCTGCTCATGATCATACAGGAAGCTGAGCTCAACGACGCAGAGTGGGTGAAGAGTCGTTATGAGCAACTAGCTCTTATAGACGGAAAGAGAATGAACGCAGTTTGCCATGGTCAACTCTATCAGAACAGAATGTCCAGAGTCTTCAAAAAAAGAGTCAAGCCAAGACAGTTCACACCGGGACAGCTGGTGTTAAAGAAAAAGTTTCCGCATCAAGATGAAGCCAAAGGGAAGTTCTCTCCCAACTGGCAGGGTTCGTACATGGTTCACCGGGTTTTGACAAGAGGAGCCCTCATAATTGCAGAAATGGACGGAGAAGTTTGCCAAAGCCGATTAATTCAGATGCATTCCCGCTGAAGTAGAAATTCCTTCCCTAAGGATCATACAGGAAGCTGAGCTCAATGACGCANGATAACAAGGGAATACTTTTCAATTTCAAGTTCAGGCGCCCACCTGGATAACAAGGGAATACTTTTCAATTTCAAGTTCAGGCGCCCACCTGGATAACAAGGGAATACTTTTCAAATTTTAGCAATCAGGCGCCCACCTGGAGAACAAGGGAATACATTTCAAGTTTTAGCAATCAGGCGCCCACCTGAAGAACAAGGGAATACTTTTCAAGTTTTAGCAATCAGGCGCCCACCTGGAGAACAAGGGAATATTTTTCAAGTTTCAGCAATCAGGCGCCCACCTGGAGAACAAGGGAATATTTTTCAAGTTTTTAGCAATCAGGCGTCCACCTGGAGAACAAGGGAATAGCTGGTGTTAAAGAAAAGGTTTCCGCATCAAGATGAAGCCAAAGGGAAGTTCTCTCCCATAATGGCAGGGTCCGTACATGGTTCACCGGGTTTTGACAGGAGGAGCCCTCATACTTGCAGAAATGGACGGAGAAGTTTGGCCAAAGTCGATTAATTCAGATGCAGTCAAGCGTTACTATGTGTAATCTTTATGTTTTCCCTATACGATGTAAATTGAACTACGCCTGACCTGATTCCCGTTTAAGAGGGGATACGTAGGCAGCCCTATGGGTTCGGTCACAATTCAATAAAATTTTCATTTCCCCCCGAAATTGGAAACTGGAGCAGAATTTTGAGGAGGACCCTCAAAATTCCGAAGTAATTTTAGCCGATCGTCGCGCGAGCAACAGTCAGAAGCATCAACCCATCAAATTGGGGCAGAATTTTGAGGAGGACCCTCAAAATTCTATAGACGGAGAGGTTGCAATGTCTCGAACCACGTCACAGTCATCGGTTCATCTAAAAACTATTTTTATTATACAACTATGTCATACTTTTATAAAATTATGCGTGTTTATTATTGAAACTGCTTTGTTTAGCAACGCTACCCCAATGATACAAATGGTATCACCAGATCAAAGCCGAACGAGTGAAGCAAAGCTAGCAGGGATACGAACTAATCGTCCCCTTTACAAAACTCACGATTTTTCTTTGGATGCAGGTGCTCGGATTCCGAAATCATTGACATACTGTACGTCCATAGAACAAACATTATTCAAGAATACGATTCTCCGAATCATTGCACTTACCAACATCTGCTTTCAGCATGCACCTGTAATGTTCCGTGTGTCATAATGCTCCCAGTAATCACCACACCGCAACCTGCTATCAGCTAAGAAACTCTACTGTCATTTGCTATTTTATTTCTTGCATAAGGCTACCATTCTGCCTTCCAACTTGCATAAGGCTACTATTCTGCCTTCCGAGGTTAAGCTCCACCTCTATCTGCATTTGCATTGCATAAGGCTACTATTCGGTCTTCCAACTTGCATAAGGCTACTATTCTGCCTTCCAAGGTTAAGCTCTACCTCTGTCTGCATTTGCTTTGCATAAGGCTACTATTCTGCCTTCCAACTTGCATAAGGATACTATTCTGCCTTCCGAGACTAAACGCTGTCTCCATCCACATTGCACGGCTGAAGGATCGCCACATTGCACGACTGAAAGATTGCCACATTGCACGGCTGAAAGATCGCCACATTGCACGGCTGAAAGATCGCCATGTTGCACGGCTGAAAGATCGCCATGTTGCACGGCTGAAAGATCACCACGTTGCACGGCTGAAAGATCGCTACATTGCACGGCTGAAAGATCGCCACATTGCACGATTGAAAGATCGCCACATTGCACGGCTGAAAGATCGCCACATTACACGGCTGAAAGATCGCCACATGCTACTGCATCCTTTATGGGCTGAAATATCGCTAACCCATCCAAAGGAGTCATCGTTCGTAGGCACCATCCGCAGGCCCGAGAACACCATGTCATGGCCTGAGGACCCCTTTCAATCTTTTTGCATATCATTATTCAAAGGCATCATGGTTCGGAGGCACCATCCTCATGGCCCGAGAACATCATTTCATGGCGTGCGAATCCTTTATTATACGCTCCATGGCCCAGGACATCATGGTCTAAAGACGTCATCCTAACCATTCAAAGACAGCATTCATGGTCCAACGAGAATTTGCATCATGTTTAAATTTACGCACAATATACGCTTGTATTGCCTTTTTGCAGGTAAACCGCCTAGCAACAGCCATCCCTGCGGGAGCGGTTCCGCTCCAGTGCCCGCACCCATATCAAACCTAACTGTTCTCGTAAGCCGTCCACTCATCCAGCCCTCGATATTGCGTCCGTTTTGGAAAGTACCCGTCGGCATACTCCGCCGACGGATCCTGAACTACATATGGCCTGATTCCTGTAAAACCAGGGATATGTAGGCAGCTCGAAAACCGGGGTGTGGCCTAAACCTCTTCAAACCATTTCGCTCGGTCAAAATTGGCCATCATATCTTTACCCGAAAACTCTTTCATCCTTCCCGGGTAAAGATGGGCAGCTGTTGACACCCAATTTTTCCCTATATATTTTCAATATGCAAAATAACTTCAAAATGGCACATATATGCATATGTAAGCATATTCAAGTGTTATTTTTCCATAATTTTCAAGGTTTTTTAAATTAATTTATTTCCCTTTTTTATCCATAAAACCCAATAATCATTTTCAAAATTATTATTTTTGGTAATTCATCTATTGGATTTTCATCTTTATGCCAAGATATAACTAAGGTAATTTTTACATGTTTTTACAATTTTGTTTAGTATTTTTAAAAGCTAATTGCACATAATTGCAATATTAGCCTTTTTAAGATTTAATTGTGTTTTATATTCATAAAATTAAGTCCTGTATTTTTAAATTGTTAGTTATATGCTATAAATCATTTTATTTCTTTCAATTTATTTCCAGAAGTTTATTTCCTATCTTTTATAATTTTAAAAGGGGAAAATTGGCTATTTAAATCATAGCCCAATTACATTTCAATTTTAGCCTAAATCTGATCCCAAACTAAACCCAATTCCCGGCCCAATTCCCATTCAAACCCGACACCTACCCCAATTAAACGACCCAACCCGGACCCCCTACCTAACCATTTTAATCTGGCCGTTGATCATTTAGATCAACGTCGCCCTTTCCATTTTTAACCTTAAACGACCCCTTACCCTACCTCATTCATCACCAAACGCCGCCCTTGAATCCCTCTTCTCTCAATTCTCTCTGAAACCTCACCTGATCCCTAGCCGCCGCCATCTAATCCTACCCTAATCCACCCTAATACCTTCCTAATCCATGGCCCCTCGTGGTCATTTGAGACGTGTATCAGCCTCCTATGGCTCCTGGGTGTTTGTTTCTGTGGTTTCATGGCCAGCCCTCGAAGGAATCTGGTCTAGTCCTTGCTCGACTATTGTTCATGGCCTTTCTCTGGCCATCCATGACCTTTCTCTGGCCATTCATGGCCTTTCAAGGCCGATCCTTGACTTTTTCTGGTTAAATCATTAACTTTCAAAGTCTTTCTCACTTCTTTTGGGTTTTCTGAAACCCTAGCTCTAAGACCTTTCAATTTTCTTTCAGATCTCTCTTAGATATGTACTTACTATAAATTCCTTAAGTGTTTTCTCGAAGGTTCTTCAACTTTTCTTTCAAAACGACTCTTCATTTTTTCGATGATTAGGGTTTCCTTTAAGTTTTTCGAAAGATCTCTTCTCTGATCTTAATATTGTTTGTGATTTTGCTATGTTTAAAATGATTTGCTCATATTGTTCTTCTATCTATTTCAGCATGTTAAAAACCCTAGTTCCTTTTAGTCTGATCCGAGTTCTGAAACTGTTTGTTTAAATGTTTACTTGTTCTTTGTTTCTGACTCTCTTTTCCTTGTTTGACTTGTTTGATTTTGAGTTCTTACCATCTCTTAAACTCGACTACTGCTGAAGCCTTAAATTTCTTAGAAGTTTTTCTCACTTATTACTACTGTGAGACCTTTACCTGTTTCTGATTTCTCTTATCTGATACTATGTTCTTCTTCACTGTTGATTCTATGTGACTACTTGACCTACTTGACTACTGTGCCTCGAATATTTTCCTTACTACTCAATCCTAGCTTATTTCTGCCACTACTTTATGTTCGTGTTATCTCTTTTGCCAATGTGTTTGGCCTCGCATGGCTGATGCTTCTGTTCACTCTATTTATATACTGAAGTTTCTTCCTTGATTGATCTTGATCTGGTGAGTGATTGCAAAAGCTTTTTCTTTATGAACCCTAATTTCACTCGCCTGTTTAAAATTAATTGATTCCTTTCCCTTTACTGTGATATTTTACCTTGCTGAATCTTTTCCCAAAATAAGCGTATTTTGTACTTAGACTTGATTGTTTACTTCATGCTTTTACTGCCCCTTATATGGCAATAATCAATCTGTCCCCGAACTGATTTCTTTCCTTAATTAAACCTGCTACTACCCGTTAAACAATGATTCCTTAATTAAAGGGAATCACTTGTGTTAATTGATTCTGAATTGTGATTGTTTCCATGTTTGTGTTAAGACTTTACTTATTACCTTGTCGACACCCCCTTTTTTTTTCCTCGCGGAATCGGGTTCACAACATTTGGGAAGACAACTCTTTTCCCACTTTGGGAATTAGGTTTTTTGAGAGTTTGGAGAGTCGCCACCTAATGATAGTGCATTAGGACACTTTTAGAAGAATTAAAGATGCAGACCAGAGTTTTTGGGTAAGGGCTTGAAATTATCTCGAGGGGAAGGTGTTAGGCATCCCTCAAGATCCACTAGTGTGGTTCCCGGCCATGCTACAATTGTGACTTTAGATGTAAATGTAAATAAACAAGTACAAGAAGCACAAAAGGTTAAAAGAAGTGCTGAATTTTAAAGGAGCAATTTTTGTAAAAAACATGCAAGTAGAGGAAAAGGTCAAGTACTTAGTGCAAATAATCCGAAAGATCATGCGGGAAGCAGAAATTGAAAATGCAATAGCTTTAAAGATTCAGAAAATTTTGTTAAAGTAATAAAGAAGGAGAAAGGGCTCCTAGGTTTATACATTACATGGATCATTCGCACAACACTGGTACTCAGTTGTACGCGGAGTGTTATCGTGTAATCATCATCTCCATGTCTACCCTTCCCACCCCGTTAAGGTATTAAAGCGCGGAACGGTATCGTTTACTTATCGCATGCTACTACCCGTCCCAATCCTATTAGTCCCGGGGTATTAGGACTTCTAATCATGGGGGCCTTTGTGGAGTTTAAAGGATAAAATTCTAGCTCGATCAAGTAGAAGGGGAGGACAAGCAAGCATACAAGGCTCAAATTAACCCCAGAAGTCAAACAATCATTTAGTTTAGCATGCCTTGACAAATACTGATTTGGTCTTAGATTAAATTAAGCAGCGAGCGGACTGGTTCAACACATATATTTAAACAGAGAGTCTGCATTAGGCAACTCGGATATAGTTGTCAAGGACTGACCCAATTCATTAATTAGCCAACCTTTGTTTATGAGTTGAAATAAAAACCTAGGCGTAGGATCTATTAATTTCAGGAAAAAGATGCAAAGAGTTACCAGTAGTTTCAGAAAAGATGTAGACTGATTAAAAGGTTTACGAGTTTCGGGGGAGTGCAGATTGGTTAATGGAAAAAGGTTTACCAATTTTAGAGGGTTTCAGAAGTAGAAAATTACCAGTTTTAGTAAAGACACTAGTTCCAGCAATCGATACTGCTTAAGAACGAATGATGCTATTAAAGACGAGGTTTCCTATAGGCATGCTTTCTATACNTGTTGTTGACACTTGTTCAAGGCGCGGTATATCTCGACGACGATCATAGGCACTATGCTGAAAGTTTGACCACCAATTCCTTCCATCAAAGTTTTGGTTACCATGGCTAGTCTGGTGTGGATCCTAGCCTTCTTCATAGGGAACACGAGCATTCCCAAAAAGCAAAACATGAAAACAAAGACCCTTCTATGGACATGCCTCAATGAGGTGATAGCAAATTCGTCTGAATAGGTGCGGTATGACTTGCTATGGCCGTACCTTTCGTATAGATAGTCAAACGAGATGTAGGAGTCTTTCAAACAGGTTAAGTCTGGGTTTTTCTTCAACCCCATCATTTTAAGGAAACCCCTTCCTTTGCGATTTTCTGGCATAAGCAGACCCGGAGTCTCCCAAGGAATTCCAGCTAGACCCCCTATCTCTTCAAGTAAAGGAGTCATCTCTAGATCACCAAAGCGGAACACAGATTTGTCACTATCCCAGAATAATGTTGCAGCCTCTATGATTCTGTTGTTAGGTTGAATCTCTAGGAGAGAAGGCAGATTCCCTAGGTACTTGCGGACGAGTGTTTGATCACTAGAATGGAGGTCGTTCTACCAATTCAGTAGCCTTGGATGAATGTTGGTTACCATGGCAAATCTGGGGATCTCGTGCCTCATTTTCTGCAAAGCAGAGTGTTAGGCCCTTACCCCCACCAGACTCGACTATTTAAATCAATAATTAGCATAGCAAAGCACTTAAGTTCTCCAAATAAATGCACAGAACGTGGAGGTGTCCAATTTGGGTTTCAAGGAAACCCGGTGGACTTTGGACAAGGGTATCTTAATGAGTCATTATGTGGACAACATAACTGACTCGGCTAGGTTTGACCATGATGCATGTACAGTTTAACGGAGTAAGGTTTCTATCTTGAAGTGCTAGACTGGTACCTTTGAGCGGACAACTCAAGAGGGAAAGGCACGGAACCGTTGACTACACCGTTGATCAACTGGTTTTACCGCAAATATGCCTTTGCCAAATTTAGGGGGTGGTAGTATTGGAAGTGCGCAACTACTCATTATAAGCGTTGCTATAGTATTTGTTTGGCACGACTGGAATATGATGTTGAAGATGCAGTTTACAAGGATGAAACAAATTGACATGTATTTTCACGTTCATACAATAAAGTTTACAATGATTGCTCAGAAATTACAACAGTATTGACGGAAAAGCAATAAGTGAAAGTAATTAAAGAAAAAGAAACAAAAGAAACAAGTTATTTTCAAATAAAGACATTAAACAAAAGCAATAAAAGAAAGCAATAAAGTCACTTATAGCATGCAATGGTAAAAGCCTAAAGAAGTCCCCAGCAGAGTCGCCATGCTGTCGACGCCCTCTTTTTTTCCTCGCGGAATCGGGTTCACGACATTTGGGAAGACAACTCTTTTCCCACTTTGGGAATTGGGTTTTTTGAGAGTTTGGAGAGTCGCCACCTAATGATTATAGTGCATTAGGACACTTTTAGAAGAATTAAAGATGCAGACCAGAGTTTTTGGGTAAGGGCTTGAAATTATCTCGAGGGGAAGGTGTTAGGAACCCCTCAAGATCCACTAGTGTGGTTCCCGGCCATGCTACAATTGTGACTTTAGATGTAAATGTAAATAAACAAGTACAAGAAGCACAAAAGGTTAAAAGAAGTGCTGAATTTTAAAGGAGCAATTTTTGTAAAAAACATGCAAGTAGAGGAAAAGGTCAAGTACTTAGTGCAAATAATCCGAAAGATCATGCGAGAAGTAGAAATTGAAAATGCAATTGCTTTAAAGATTCAGAAAATTTTGTCAAACTAATAAAGAAGGAGAAAGGGGTCCTAGGTTTATCCATTATATGGATCATTCGCACAACACTGATACTCAGTTGTACGCGGAGTGTTATCGTGTAATCATCATCTCCATGTCTACCCTTCCCGCCCCGTTAAGGTATTAAAGCGCGGAACGGTATCGTTTACTTATCGCATGCTACTACCCATCCCAATCCTATTAGTCCCGGGGTATTAGGACTTCTAATCATGGGGGCCTTTGTGGAGTTTAAAGGATAAAATTCTAGCTCGATCAAGTAAAAGGGGAGGACAAGCAAGCATACAAGGCTCAAATTAACCCCAGAAGTCAAACAATCCTTTAGTTTAGCATGCCTTGACAAATACTGATTTGGTCTTAGATTAAATTAAGCAGCGAGCGGACTGGTTCAACACATGTATTTAAACAGAGAGTCTACATTAGGCAACTCAGATACAGTTGTCAGGGACTGACCCAATTCATTAATTAGCCAACCTTTGTTTATGAGTTGAAATAAAAACCTAGGCGTAGGATCTATTAATTTCAGGAAAAAGATGCAAAGAGATACCAGTAGTTTCAGAAAAGATGTAGACTGATTAAAAGGTTTACGAGTTTCGGGGGAGTGCAGATTGGTTATAGGAAAAAGGTTTACCAATTTTAGCGGGTTTCAAAAGTAGAAAATTACCAGTTTTAGTAAAGACACTAGTTCCAGCAATCGATACTACTTAAGAACGAATGATGCTATTAAAGACGAGGTTTCCTATAGGCATGCTTTCTATACGTTTACCGATTTTAACACCCTTTCATTACATTAATAGGAGTCTTATACACATGATGTCTATATGCAACTTTGTTATTGAGCCTATAAACGGTTTGCCTAATGACATTTGTATATGCAGAAATGCAAGAGCCTATAGACATGATCTCTATATGTGTCATTACAGAACATGAATGTTAAATCCTATAGACATGCTTTCTAGGTGATTTTGCGGTAAAGTTAAGCGTTAAATCCTATAGGCATGATCTCTATGTGATTGAATCAGTATTAAAGACCCTATAAGCAGGATTTCTAGTTTGAACAAAAATCCTAATTCATGATTTCTACCCCTTGGATGCAAGAAAAGTAAAGACCCCCTCCCACACCCTTTTACTATACTCCCCGAGTTTCATACAAAATTGTTACAATCCAATGAATCAAACTGGAAATTAAAAGATACATCAAAAGCTAACAGCTAGATCCGAGTAGCCTAATTCAACCTTAATGTCTAATAACATGCGATTGAGCCACTTCTGGGATCCAGATTTCCAAAGCCTTCTCTTTATCAAGGTGTTTCAAAGTTCCAAAGAATCTCAGGGATTCCAGGCATTGCTTACACCCAGGATACTATCAGAATTAGAATGCAGTGTGGAAGAGCCAGCTCTCATGCATCCAAGTTTAGATATAGCTCAGGGGTCCCAAAGCATGGCTTGCAAGAGAGGGGCAGAATTTATAGCTAAGAGTAAGTGCAAAGTGAAAGGAGAATTGGGGAGCCATGACAAGTGGTGGTCATACCTAGCTACAAAGTAGGCTGGCACGCCCCTGACCACTTGTTTGGTTGAACAAGTTAGGAACAGACCTTTTGAAGGTTAGACCAAAGTCTAGATAGTGATTAGGACACTATCAGACCCCAGTCCAGGGCTCAGACACATAAAAGGGGAAAAGGGAATGGGCATTGATTGAGTTTGGGATTCAAAGAATCCACTTCAGGATCATAAACAACAAATTGGAGTGTTGTTATGCCCTGAACCATAACTCACATACAAAGGGTAAAGGGTAAGGGGATTCACATAGGAACAATAATGACAAAGTTGCAGAAAAACAGTAAAGGAAAGCATAACGGAACTGGGATGTGAAACACATAGTGGAGGAGCAGTATTTAAACTAAGATGGACATACCAGTTGCAAAGTAAGAGAATAGCAGAGTAGCCACAGCAAGCAAGCAACAGAAACGACTCAGGTTTTCAGCAGAACACTTGAAGATTCAAGGAGAGCTTAAAGGGTATTTTAGAAAGCGAAGAGGAGAAGTACACAGAACTGGTCTGTGTATTTGAGATAAGAAGGGAGTAGAAAGCAGATTGCCTATTATTGCTTGATTGTTACTTACTCGTTGTTACTGCTCTTTTTGAAAAGGGGAGGGCTGAGCCCTTTATATAGTTTTGAAAACAGGTGAGGCAAGCACAAAGGTATAAACATAGAAACTAATCAAATTAGTATCAATTAGGGTAGACAGTCTCCTTTAATTAAGGGTCTAGTTCAGACGACTAAGAAGGAAAAGAGAATCAATTTATTAAGGCTAAATTAAGGTAAAGAGATCTTATGGTGCACAAATAAGGTCACATACACAATTGGATATTTAAGGAAAGAGGGCACAGTAGTAAGAATAAGGTATAAGTTTAAAAATCAGTCAAAGGATCTCGTCTCCAGTTGTAAATCACAAAGAGACTGAGATAATTAAGGAAGTAAATAATTCAAACGTTGGTACAAAATCACAGAAGATACAGGATCAATTATTTAAGGAAAACATCAGTAAGGTAAAAGAGGTTCAATCAAGAGAAATTAGTGACGAATTTCTTAGCCTGATTAAAGGAATTTCGAAAATAAAACTTTGAAAGGGAAGCTTATATATAAGCATGCAGTTCAAAACAAAGAAGAACAATGAAGTTTTTTCCATAATCATAGGCAAATAAGTTCACAAGTTCGATTACAAACTCGTCATGAGTCTGTAAACCTAGGGTTTCAGAGTGAAACCCTAGTGTCTTTCACTTCAAAGAAAAGAAAACCCCCCAAATCTTAGGATTTCACATGGAGTCGGAGGTGAGGGAATTGTTCAAAGTCACAGAGATAGGCAGATATGCACAAACAGAAGTAAGAGGAAATTACGAGTTTTAAGACGAAGGTAGGCAAGAGCATGATCAACAGAACTCAGAAACAAAATCAAAGCATGAGCTCAAACACATAAGCAAAAGCGAGTCAATAACCTAGGCTAACATGTGAACAAAAGAGGTAAAAGAATCTTCGTAAAAGATCCAGTAAGAAACACAAGAGCAGGATTGAACATAACAAGGAATAAAACAACGAGCATGAACACACATAAAAAGAGTAAATGAATCAGAAACATTTAGAAACCATTTTCAGAAAACCCTAAAAATAGGATTCGAACAGTTTTGAAAAGGGAAAATTGGGAAAAAACTCTAAAATGGCACACACAGCATAGATCTAGACGAATAAGCGAAAAAGGAACCTCGATTAGGCTAGGGTTTCAGAGGTTGAGAGGGTTCGAGAGAGAAGAGAGGAACCAGTGGCGGCGTATTTGGAGAATGGGGATAGGTTTAGGGTCGTTTGGGAATTAAAATGGTAAGGAGGAAATGTGGCCGTTGATCATTTTGATCAACGACCTGGATCAAAAGGGAGCCGGGCGGGTAAAAATAAACGGGCCGTTGGTCGGGTTAATTAAGAAATTGGGTAGGGAATTTTGGGTCTGATTTGGGCTTAAGATTGAGGTTAATTTCGGGCTAAAATTGAAATGCAAAGGGCTAACTCTTAAATAGCCACTTTTCCCTTGTTTTAATTTATTAAAAATAGCAAAATAATTTCTGGAAATAAATCAAATGTGACAAAATGATTAATGATAGATAATTATCAAATTAAAAATACTGGAGTCAATTTTATAATTATAATTACAATTGAATCTTTAAAGAGGCTAGTATTGCAATTATATGCAATTTAGTTTTAAAAATACCAAATGAATTTGTAAAAATATGCAAAAATCATGTTAGCTATGTTTTGATGTAAATATGAGAATAAAATAAATCGTTCACCAAAATGACAAATTTTGGGAATAATTATTGGATTTTATGGTATTAAAATAGGCAATAAATTGGTTTAAAAATCATCAAAAAATATCAAAACTCATGGGTGTGCTTATATATGCACAAATATGCTATTTTGGAAGTATTTTGGGTACGAAAAATACATAGGAAAAAATTGGGTATCAACAGCTGCTCCTTTTTACCCGAGGAGGATGAAAGAGTTGTCGGGTAAAGACAAGATGGCCAATTTTGACCGGATCGGCGATTGGAAAGAACTTTGACCGAGCTCTGGTTTTACAGTAATCAGGCCGTCTGTAGTTCAGGAACGGACGCGATGCTTAGGTTTGGAAAGGGTGTTTGGAGTCGGATAGGCTGCGGGAACCGGAGCGGGATCGCTCCTGCTGAGACGGCCGTTTGCTAGCCGGTGTACCTGCAAATGCAATATAGGCGTATATCGTGCATAAACGTAAACATGATGCAAGTTCCCATTGGACCATGAATGCTGTCCTCGGACGGTTAGGATGACGCCCTTAGACCATGATGTCCTAGGCTATGAAACGCAAAATTAAGGGATTCGCAGGCTATGAGATGACGTTCTCGGGCCATGATGATGGTGCCTCCGAACCATGATGCCTTTGAATAATGATGTGCAGGATATAAAGTGGGGTCCTCGAGCCATGGCATGGTGTTCAAGGGCTATGAGGATGATGCCTCCGAACGATGACGCCTTTGGACAGTTTGGCGATATTTCAGCCCATGAGATGCAAGATTTGGCGGTATTTCAGCCGATGCAAAGAAATGTAAATGGCGATATTTCAGCCGACAAAAATTTTAATAAACAGGCGATGTTCCAGCCGACCGAAAATATAGGTATAGATGATGGTGGAGATTTTAAATATGATCTGGCGATCTTTCAGCCGGTGTAGAATTTAAATAAAGTTTGGCGATATTTCAGCCGATACAAAAAATGTAAATGGCGATATTTCAGCCGATTGCAGGACGTAAGTAAAAGGTGGCAATATTTCAGCCATGCAAGAGAAATAAAGTGGCGATATTTCAGCCATGCAGGAAAGATGAGGTGGCGATATTTCAGCCATGCAAGTGGAGGTAGAGCTTAACCTCGGAAGGCAGAAAGATAGCCTTATGCGGGTAATGCAGGATGGAGACAACGCTTAGTCTCGGTAGGCAGAAAGGTAGCCTTGCAATGCAGGAAATGCAGATGGAGACAACGCTTAGTCTCGGAAGGCAGAAAGGTAGCCTTATGCAATGCAGGAAATGCAGATGGAGACAACGCTTAGTCTCGGAAGGCAGAAGGGTAGCCTTATGCAATGCA
>NW_017677759.1:12000-27459 GCF_001879085.1 Nicotiana attenuata
TCGAGTATCAAAGAGGCTTCGCATGTCATCAAACACGAATGGTGCAAAAGAAAAAGCTTACTTCAAATTATCAAGAGACATGTCCATTGAGCGTACCATTCTTGACCCCTTCTTGACCTTACTCGCTACAAATGCACTTTCCTTAATTAACGCTGAAACTGAACAAATATCAATTTAATTATATACAACAGCAGAAAAAAACTAAAAAATCTAACTGAATTGAAATTAACGCAAAATAAAACCTGAATTGAGCACACAAAAAAGATACCTAGTTATGTATTATCAATAAAATTCATTGAAAATCAAAGGCATCAGCGAGGTAGATCAAGAGAGAAGAAAACTGACTATGAAGAACAATAGCGAAATAAGGATCAGTTTATGCGGTGGGTTCAATTAAAAAAGTCACGTAGAGTTTACACTAAAATGACTAAAATATCCCTAACTTTACTTTTATTGTCATGAAGTAACCAGGTCGAAACTCTGGCTCTTCTAATATATAGATGGTTACGACCTGTGCTGGAAATTATCATTATTTCAGAAGTAAAAGAACCTAACAGAACACCAAGAGCACAGATATGACCTGAAGCGTAGAGAATGTACATATAAGATGACAATTTCCACCAGGAGTATTAAAATCAAACAACTTATTAGTGAGATTCATCCTCATAAATGTAATATTCCAAATAGACCGGAAACATATTACTTAAAAAGAAATATACCTATCAGCAAGTTTCAACTGTTATGCTACTATCTTATATTAACCATCATATTACTCTCATATTACTTTATCAGTGAGGTAGCTTCTGAAATAAGACATACCGGCACGATCAAATACAATAAAGATATTGTTAGAGGCTCTTTAATCCAACATGAAAAAGGAAGAAAAAAAACAGATATTCGAACAGACAAGCCCTTACAGATCCTGATCATTGTATTCACACTAACACCATGTTGGGTATGTTTCACCTCTTAATCTGTTGTGGAAGGGAAGATCTCTTAATAATAGAGAAATACAGTCTGAACTCATGGCCCTATTGGATGGTCAATAACTAAATGAGCCTTTACACAACCAAAAAGTTTATGAATACCATCCAAGGTACTAAAGTCTCNAGGCCTTTAAGTGAAACACCGCAGAAGCGGTATAATGGCCGCAGAAGCGGTCCCGCATAAGCGGAAACGGGACCGCAGAAGCGAGAAGCCTGGGCAGAATATTAAATTAGTCTTCTTCGCGAATTTTTGAAAGAGTAACATATTTCACTTCGGACTTGGAGAGTTTTTGGGCGATTTTGAAGAGGGTTTCAAGGGCTTTGATCAGGTATGAACTCTTGGACTTAAAACATGATTTTATGGTGTAAACACATGGATTAGAGCTGAAAACTTAAGAAATTAAAAGTCAAAAATGGTGGTTTAGGGCTTGAACCTAAGAGAGCTTAAACTAGGGATTTGAGGGGTCAATTGGACTCCGATTCTGGTAATTTTGATATGTATAGACTCGTGGCGAGATAAGGAATCCGGTGATGTTAATTTTCTGATTTTTCGGGAAGTGCGCCCGAGGCCCGGTTTTTTTTTGCAAATTTCGAGATTTTTGCTATTTCTCGATTGTTTTCGATTGGGTGTTGTCCCATTGGCATATTGTGATGTATTCGCTCTGATTTTGGATAGATTTGACGCGCGTGGAGGCCGAATTGAGGGGCAAAGGCGTCTCAAGCTAGGGATTTCTTCGGTTCGAGGTGAGTAATGATTGTAAATGATATCCTGAGGGTTTGAAACCCCGGATTGCACATCAAGTGCTATATTGAGGTGACTTGCACGCCAGATAGTGGGCGTGGGGTATAGCACCGTTGGGGATTGTGCTTGGTCCGTCCCGATTGATGAATTTACTGTGTATTTGACTGAAATTTACTTGTTATCATCGTGATTTGGGCTGATTGCCATATTTGTGCTCCGTGCCAACTATTTGAATCCTTCGGGGATTATTATCACTGTTTTGAATTATTACTTGAACTCAGTCATACTGTTTCTCCACTACTTTACAGCTCAGCCACTTTTACTCTGGGTTGAGTCTTAAATGATATTTTAAATGATAATTTGGGCTGAGAACTACTGTTTTACTAATGCCCGAGGGGCTTGTGATGATATTCTGACTGAGTGTGGCCGAGGGCCAGATGTGAGGATACACCGAGTGATATGAGGCCGAGGGCTTGGAAGTGAGGGTTTATATTATGGATCGGGCTGCACGCCGCAGCGATACTTAAATGGATCGGGCTGCACGCCGCAGCGGTATATACATATTGGATCGGACTGCACGCCGCAGTGATATAGCGCTTGGGCTGTAGGAGCCCCTCCGGAGTCTGCATCCCCACAGTGAGTGCGGGTACCCATATGGATCGGGCTGCACGCCGCAACGAGATATGGATCGGGCTGCACGCCGCACCGATATGTGGATCGGGCTGCACGCCGCAACAGTTACTATATGATATTGTTCTGAGAGTGATCTGAGAGAGAGAGAGAGAGAGCCCGAGGGGCTGAGGGTGTTTCTGAGAGTGAGCCCGAGAGGCTGGTACTTTTTTTGAGACATTGCCCGAGGGGCGGACTCTTATGTGCTCATCTTGCATATTTATCTGACTTTTTACCTGTTAAACTGTGGTATTTGTGCCCGAGGGGTGGATTTTTCTGTGCTTATCAGCACTAACTGTTTGAAACCGTTTTCGTAACTGTTGAAAGGATCATTTTCAAAAGAGATTTAAACTGAACCAAGATATTTTCCAAAGATTTCACAGTTTTTACTGTTTTTCTCAGAGAATTGTACCCGGCTTCTATACAACATGTTGGTTGCTTTACGTGATTTCTTACTGCTCAGCTTTTATTTACTGTTATTACTCACTGAGTTGGAATACTCACTTTACTCCCTACACCTCGTGTGCAGATGTAGGTATTTGTTCTCCCGGTAGCGGGTTTTGAGCTGATCAGAGGTTAATTTATTGGAGATTAGCGAGGTGACTGCCAGTGTTCGCAGTACCGCATGTTTTTCCCTTGTTTTATCAGTCCTATTTGTATATTTCAGACTTGTAGTGGCAGTTATATTCTGATAGATGCTCGTGACTTGTGACACCCCGATTAGGGCTGTATTGAGTTGTAATTTCGTTAATTAATATCATTAAGTCACATTTTTTTGCTGTTCATTTATGCTTAACTATTTTGAAAGAGACTAGTTGGGTTAGTTGGTTGGCCTTGTCTTCACGAGAGGCGCCATCACGACCAGTGCGGGGTTTGGGTCGTGACACAAACTGGAATTTATGTTCCTTGAACAACAGTAAAGGCAAGCCAGATTGTGATCTTTTATTCCCTGACAAACTGATTGATCTTAGCAAGGCTGGGAATTCTTTTGTCGGAAGTCATAGCAGCCACAAAGATAGAAAACCTGTTGTTTATGTTCGAAGGCGTTTCCACAAGAAGAGGGATGGACTATTACCTGTGTATGAAGCTGACAAAGCTTATGGAGCTGATATATCTATCGTTTGTGTTGCACCAGCTGTGGATGGATCGCAGAACTGTAATACCAATATTATGTGCATTCCTGGCCCTGAGAGAGAGAAATTATTGCTTGCAGTTGATGATGAAAGGGTGCTAAGATTAAACATGCCATTGCTAGAAGCTAAGCAATTCAGGGTTGAATATGTCTACCCACATTGCCTTCGTTGATGCTTGAAGCAGAGCAGATTTGGCTGTCTCACACTGTTTTGCTGCTGCAGCATGGTGCCATTGTGATAAGGTGGCCAACAATTATTTTGGAGATGCTTTTTGTTGATAATGCAATTGGACTCAGGTTTCTTTTATTTGAGTGTTGCCTTGACCACGCCATGACCTTTATTTTCTTTGTCCTAACATTATTCAATCAAGCTGATGAAGCATGGAGGTTTGAACCTGCAACTTCAGTAAGGTTTCGACTTTCTTCTATTGTTGTAGGCAAGATTATTGATCCTTAGTAAAAATATTCGCACAAAGTTCTTACTTTCTTTTAGCACAATTCAAGCAAGAAAAATATTGCGGTTTAAACATCACCCGTACATATAAATGCCTTTATTCTAAAATAACAAAGTCCTGCAAAAATAAAGAAGCAGAACCCCTCAAATCAAATTCAACAATAGGATAAATTCTTAAACCTTAGTAACTCAAGTACCAAAGAGGCTTTGCATGTCATCAAACACGAATGGTGCAAAAGAAATAGCTTACTTCAAATTATTAAGAGAGACATGTCCATTGAGCATACCATTCTTGACCCCTTCTTGACCTTATTCGCTACAAATGCTCTTTCCTTAATTAACTCTGAAACTGAACAAATATCAACTTAGTTATATACAACAGCAAAAAAAAACTAAAAAATCTAACTGAAATGAAATTAAAGCAAAATAAAACCTGAATTGAGCACAAAAAAAGATACCTAGTTATGTATTATCAGTAAAATTCATTGAAAATCAAAGGCATCAGCGAGGAAGATGAAGAGAGAAGAAAGCTGACTATGAAGAAAAATAGCGAAATAAGGATTAGTGTATGCGGTGGGTTTAATAAAAAAAAGCAACGTAGAGTTTATACTAAAATGACTAGAATAACCCTAACTTTACTTTTATTGCCATGAAGTAACCATTTCGAAACTCTGGCTCTTCTAATATATAGATGGTTATGGCCCGTGCTGGAAATTGTCATTATTTCAGAATTAAAAGAACCTAACAGAACACCAAGAGCACAGATATTACCTGAAGCGTAGAGGATGTATATATAAGATGACAATTCCCACCAGAAGTATTAACATCAGACAACTTATTAGTGAGATTCATCCTCATAAATGCAATATTCCAAATAGACCGGATACATATTACTTAAAAAGAAATAAACCTATCAGCAAGTTTCAACTGTTATGCTACTATCTTATATTAACCATCATATTACTCTCATATTACTTTATCAGTGAGGTAGCTTCGAAAATAAGACATACCTAAACGATCAAACACAATAAAGATATTGTTAGAGGCTCTTTAATCCAACATCGTATTCACACTAACACTAATACAACATGATATTCACACTAACACCATGTTGGGTATGTTTCACCTCTTAATCTGCTGTGGAAGGGAAGATCTCTTAATAATAGAGATATATAGTCTGAACTCATGGCCTTATTGGATGGTCAATAAACTTAAATGAGCCTTTACACAACAAAAAAAGTTTATGAATACTATTCAAGGTATAAAGTTCTCTATTGACAAAAGTGACATGTAAGATGGCTATTTCGAATAGATCTTACACACAATTTTACCTTCATATATAAAAAGACATTCAAACAGGATATGGTTTGTGCTTGGATTAGCAAATATAAAAACTCATTCTTTAACTTAAACAGCAAATTGATAAACTCTAAAATGTATGGTATTCCAATGATCCTTTACAGAAGCACTTGATGCCTCACTGGACCAGACTCAAGACTCAATATTCTTACAGGAAAGAAATATCCTTATTAAATGTGAAGCTGGCAACTAACTATGTATGCATTACGGCATAGTCCAGCTAACATAGTCAAAAAAATTAGCAAAAAATAGTTTTTCTTCTAGCCTCTAAGTTAAAACAATTGCGAAAACAATTAATTATGTTATTTGGCGGACCCTTTCAATAAAATCCATGGTACAAAGCATTCCTATATTTACAGTTATTAGAATAAAGAAACTAAAAGAATGCATTCCTATCCACCTCCACTCTAAAACACACATCAAGCACCTCCAACCATAAAGATCAAAGTAATTCTTTTTCTTTTGGTATGTACGAAATATCTGCTAGTTAGGGACTAAGAACTATCAAAGTAAAAGTCAATGGAAACAACTATATGCAAACTAAAAGATGTTCAACTAAGCAAGAACAAAAGATGATCATCTGAGCAAGGACTTGTTGCTTAAATACTCATCGATACATACAATCAGCAAATTGATATCCAAAATATTGATTCAACATGTTGATTTCTTAATGACTAAAGTCAATTTTAATGATTTTCTAATCCGTCATATATTCTCTTATTACTCTTAGCAAGTAAAAATATTCACTTTATTAAGGTCAAGCTTGTTTGCTTCATAATAGTCCAGCATGTTGCCTATAGGGACCATAATGGTTAGATTCACTATCTAAAATTTGACATGTATCTAGTCTATTATCATTACTCTAAATGTCATTGTACGTAGGTATACATCCATTAGTCATTCTCATTATATAGATCATCTCTTGTAACACATGAAAGAAAATTAGACAGAGGTCAACAGTAATCCTTTTCAAATAAAGTGCATTGTCCATCAACACAACCATAGTTCCCTATGCATCAACCATTTCAAGAAATTAAGAAAACTAATTACCACAGACTTTTTTATAATAAGTAACATCTAACGAATATACTCACAGTAATCATTGATGCAAAGATAGATCATCAAAGTCATTTAACGGGAAGAAAACACAGCAGCAAAACATATATGAAACTTGGGAATAGACTACTATTTAATAATTAAAAACTTCCACATCAAAAGTCAAGATTTTCAGCCACATTAGTGGGTGAAAATACCTAGGACACCAGAAATTTACCAATGAAAGTACTCTGTTTCTTTAATCAAAATCAAGTTGGTCCTTTGGCTCATTGTTTTTTACTCTCAATTGCCATTTAATACTAAAAGGCTGTTAAAAAAAATAATTAAGAAAGTATAAATTTTAAGACACTTCTTTGATAAGAGCTTTAGAAACACCTTCACCAAATTGATGCTTCAGTCTGTTAAAATATTATGATTAACAATCATATTTTTCTCCCATTATAACAGCCCTCAAATTGCAAAATTAACAAGTACGTGAAGCACCCAGGAAAGCACGGAACTTCAAAACTCAGCAAGGTTAGAGTTTAAAAATGCAGTTTTACCACCCCATTTTATTACAAAATCAAAAATTATGAAAAGCACCAAAATAAAAAATAAAAAATTTTCCCAATTTCTCTCTCAAATCTCTTGAACTTTCAAGTAAATTTCTTAGTCTTTAATATCAATTTTGTTATTTTCTATTTGTTGTTTCTCTTGGGAAGCTTCAATGAGTGTATTCTGGTTAGCCCCACAATTCCTTATAATCGGAATAGGAGATGGATTTACCTTAGTAGGATTACAAGAATACTTCTATGATCAAGTTCCTAATTCTATGAGAAGTTTACGCATTGCACTTTACCTTAGTGTGATTGTTGCTGCAAATTTTATTAGCAGCCTCTTGATAACTATTGTGGATCATATCACAGAGAACAGTGGCAAGAGTTGGTTTGGGAAGGATTTAAATAGTAGTGGGCTCGACTACTTTTACTGGTTGTTAGCTGCTATCACAGCAGTAAATTTGTGTGTGTATGTTTTTGTTGCAGGGAATTATACCTACAAGAATGTTCACGGAGAATTTCTTAGCACTATTCTTTTTGTACAGAAAAACATACACCAAAAAAGTTCATATATGAGTATCTCAGTGCAGGTTATCTTGGGAAGCTTTACTTTTAATTTGACACTCTAGCTAAGATTAATGGTATGAGTAACTTTGTCCTACGCCTAGACATTAAGTGCTAAACCAGTTGCCGAATTTCATATGACATTCAGTAATCAAAATATTTTATCCTTTCGGCAACAAATCAAATCATCAGACAGCAGCTTGTTTGGATATGACCTTTATATTGAAAGAAATATTCTTTGTAACCATATCCAAAACATCAGCAATTTTAGGGCCAGACAAAACGCAACAGCAAATATCAGAAACACACTTCGAAACCCCAAAGATACAGTAAAATCTCATTCTCCACCCTCAAATGAAAAAATAATAAAAAGAAAAGATAATCAGTTTGAGTATTTCTAAGAATAGGGAGGAGATGGAAGGATAATCTTACTTTGCTCAAATTCATCGTTAAAGCATTTGCCGAAAAAGTTAGACCAACGGAAGTCAAATCAAAAGTCTAGGTTATCCCTTGCAAAATCAAAAAAAGTTGAAGCGAATCTCAGGAAAAACGCAGCTTCACTAAATTGAAGAAAGAAATGAGAGGAACTGAAGTCATAAAATAAAGACAATGGAACACCCACGAAAACCATAAAGGAAATACAAAGAGTATAACTGAAATTTCATACACTAATTGACATACCGACCTAAACTACTTTAAGCCGTCTAAAAGATGAGAAATTACAGCAGAAAAAATCCCATATTTTGGATAACACTTGGTACTGGTGGTATAGGAGAATCAGCAAAATGAAAGAGAGAGAGAGGGGAGATGGACGGAGAAGAAGCACATGAGAGAAACAAAGAAATGGAGAATTGGAGATTGGAATGGGTCATGGATGGGGATAACTCGGATAGATGGAAAGGACACGTAAGGACTTAGGAAGAAGCACAATAATACAACAACTGGACTCAGTTGAAATTCCACAGATGCCCTTATTTTGAAACGTAATGACAAATAAGCAAACATGTCGTAAATCTTCGCTGAATAACTCATAGTAGATAATTGCTCGATAGTACTGATATTGTCAGCAGATTAATATCCTTCGCAAATAGTGGAACTCCCAGCTAAGAGAATGTATAGCTCTCATTGATTGCACAGGCAAAAGTATTTTTATTATTACTATTCATATCTTTTTTTAAAATGTCTTGTTAAAGTAGCAAAAGGCAAGGAAAAATTAAAAGAATCAAATGCTTAGACTTTAATATGAATACAACCAAACTTTTTATATCCATAACAGTCAGATTTTTACATTCATATAAAGTACCAATGGATTTTGGATACTGAATATCGACCAACAAGATGAGGCAGCTTCATAACAACCGGTTTTGACCGGCTATAGTCGATAGAAACATAACTAATTGTAACTGATACTCAGTGTCTGTCAAAAAAAAAAAACAATCCCCCAATTTCATCCATCAAAACCCTAACTCAAAAATTTTCGGATATTGTGTGAGTTGAAACAAATTGGAACAAAAAAAAGGAGAAACAACACATAGAAAATAACAAAATTGACATTAAAGACTAAGAAATTTACCTGAAAGT
Source organism: Nicotiana attenuata (assembly GCF_001879085.1). Lineage (NCBI taxonomy): Eukaryota > Viridiplantae > Streptophyta > Magnoliopsida > Solanales > Solanaceae > Nicotiana > Nicotiana attenuata. The sequence continues at coordinate 21,080 of NW_017677759.1, forward strand.
TCAAGAGATTTGAGAGAGAAAGTGGAAAATTTATTTTTTTTTTATTTTGGTTCTTTTCGTGATTTTTAATTTTATAATAGAATGGTAAAACTGCATTTTTAAACTCTAACCTTGCTGAGTTTTGAAGTTTCGTGCTTTCGTGGGGTGCTTCACGTACTTGTTAATTTTGCAATTTAAGAGTTGTTATAATGGGAGAAAAGTATGATAGTTAATCATAATATTTTAACAGACTGAAGCATCAATCTGGTGAAGGTGTTTCTAAAGCTCTAATCAAAGAAGTGTCTTAAAATTTTCACTGTCTTAATAATTTGTTTTTAACAACCTTTTAATATTAAATGGCAATTGAGAGTCAAAAACAATGAGCCCAATGACCAACTTGATTTTGATTAAAGAAACAGAGTACTTTCATTGGTAAATTTCTGGCGTCCTAGGTATTTTCACACACTAATGTGGCTGAAAATCTTAACTTTTGATATGGAAGTTTTTAATTATTAAATAGTAGTCTACTCCCAAGTTCCATATATATTTTGCCGGTATGTTTTTTTCCCGTTAAATGACTTTGATAATCTATCCTTGCATCAATGATTACTGTGAGTACATTCGTTAGATGTTACTTATTATAAAAAAAGTCTGTGGTAATTATTTTTCTTAATTTCTTGAAATGGTTGATGCATAGGGCACTATGGTTGTGTTGATGGGCAATGCACTTTATTTGAAAAGGATTACTGTTGACCTCTGTCTAATTTTCTTTCATGTGTTACAAGAGATGATCTATATAATGAGAATGACTAATGGATGTATACCTACGTACAATGACATTTAGAGTAATGATAATAGACTAGATACATGTCAAATTTTAGATAGTGAATCTAACCATTATGGTCCCTATAGGCAACATGCTGGACTATTATGAAGCAAACAAGCTTGACCTTAATAAAGTGAATATTTTTACTTGCTAAGAGTAATAAGAGAATATATGACGGATTAGAAAATCATTAAAATTGACTTTAGTCATTAAGAAATCAACATGTTGAATCAATATTTTGGATATCATTTTGCTGATTGTATGTATTGATGAGTATTTAAGCAACAAGTCCTTGCTCAGATGATCATCTTTTGTTCTTGCTTAGTTGAACATCTTTTAGTTTGCATATAGTTGTTTCCATTGACTTTTACTTTGATAGTTCTTAGTCCCTAACTAGCAGATATTTCGTACATACCAAAAGAAAAAGAATTACTTTGATCTTTATGGTTGGAGGTGCTTGATGTGTGTTTTAGAGTGGAGGTGGATAGGAATGCATTCTTTTAGTTTCTTTATTCTAATAACTGTAAATATAGGAATGCTTTGTACCATGGATTTTATTGAAGGGTCCGCCAAATAACATAGTTAATTATTTTCGCAATTGTTTTAACTTAGAGGCTAGAAGAAAAACTATTTTTTTCTAATTTTCTTGACTATGTTAGCTGGACTATGCCGTAATGCATACATAATTAGTTGCCAGCTTCACATTTAATAAGGATATTTCTTTCCTGTAAGAATATTGAGTCTTGAGTCTGGTCCAGTGAGGCATCAAGTGCTTCTGTAAAGGATCATTGGAATACCATACATTTTAGAGTTATCAATTTGCTGTTTAAAATAAAAGAATGAGTTTTTATATTTTGCCAATCCAAGCACAAACCATATCCTGTTTGAATGTCTTCTTTATATATGAAAGTAAAACTGTGTGTAAGATCTATTCGAAATAGCCATCTTACATGTCACTTTTGTCAATCGAGAACTTTATACCTTGGATAGTATTCATAAACTTTTTTGGTTGTGTAAAGGCTCATTTAAGTTTATTGACCATCCAATAGGGCCATGAGTTCAGACTGTATTTCTGTATTATTAAGAGATCTTCCCTTCCACAGCAGATTAAGAGGTGAAACATACCCAACATGGTGTTAGTGTGAATACAATTATCAGGATCTGTAAGGGCTTGTGTGTTCGCATATCTATTTTTTTTTTCCTTTTTCATGTTGGATTAAAGAGCCTCTAACAATATCTTTATTGTATTTGATCGTGCAGGTATGTCTTATTTTAGAAGCTACCTCACTGATAAAGTAATATGAGAGTAATATAATGATTAATATAATATAGTAGCATAACAGTTGAAACTTGCTGATAGGTTTATTTCTTTTTAAGTAATATGTATCCGGTCTATTTGGAATATTGCATTTATGAGGATGAATCTCACTAATAAGTTGTCTGATGTTAATACTTCTGGTGGGAATTGTCATCTTATATATACATTCTCTACCCTTCAGGTCATATCTGTGCTCTTGGTGTTCTGTTAGGTTCTTTTAATTCTGAAATAATGACAATTTCCAGCACGGGCCATAACCTTCTATATATTAGAAGAGCCAGAGTTTCGACCTGGTTACTTCATGGCAATAAAAGTAAAGTTAGGGTTATTCTAGTCATTTTAGTATAAACTCTACGTGGCTTTTTTTTATTGAACCCACCGCACACACTAATCCTTATTTCGCTATTTTTCTTCATAGTCAGCTTTCTTCTCTCTTCATCTTCCTCGCTGATGCCTTTGATTTTCAATGAATTTTACTGATAATACATAACTAGGTATCTTTTTTGTGTGCTCAATTCAGGTTTTATTTTGCTTTAATTTTATTTCAATTAGATCTTTTAGTTTTTCTTCTGCTGTTGTATATAACTAGGTTGATATTTGTTCAGTTTCAGAGTTAATTAAGGAAAGAGCATTTGTAGCGAATAAAGTCAAGAAGAGGTCAAGAATGGTACGCTCAATGGACATGTCTCTCTTGATAATTTGAAGTAAGCTTTTTCTTTTGCACCGTTCATGTTTGATGGCATGCAAAGCCTCTTTGATACTTGAGTTACTTGAGCATTTGTACTGGTGACGTTTAAACCGAAATATATTTTTTGCTTGAATTGTGCTAAAAGAAAGTAAGAACTTTGTGCAGATATTTTTACTAAGGATCAATAATCTTGCCTACAACAATAGAAGAAAGTCGAAACCTTACTGAAGTTGCAGGTTCAAACCTCCATGCTTCATCAGCTTGATTGAATAATGTTAGGCAACACTCAAATAAAAGAAACCTGAGTCCAATTGCATTATCAACAAAAAGCATCTCCAAAATAATTGTTGGCCACCTTATCACAATGGCACCATGCTGCAGCAGCAAAACAGTGTGAGACAGCCAAATCTGCTCTGCTTCAAGCATCAACGAAGGCAATGTGGGTAGACATATTCAACCCTGAATTGCTTAGCTTCTAGCAATGGCATGTTTAATCTTAGCACCCTTTCATCATCAACTGCAAGCAATAATTTCTCTCTCTCAGGGCCAGCAATGCACATAATACTGGTATTACAGTTCTGCAATCCATCCACAGCTGGTGCAACAGAAACGGTAGATATATCAGCTCCATAAGCTTTGTCAGCTTCATACACAGGTAATAGTCCATCCCTCTTCTTGTGGAAACGCCTTCGAACATAAACAACAGGTTTTCTATCTTTGTGGCTGCTATGACTTCCGACAAAAGAATTCCCAGCCTTGCTAAGATCAATCAGTTTGTCAGGGAATAAAAGATCACAATCTGGCTTGCCTTTACTGTTGTTCAAGGAACATAAATTCCAGTTTGTGCTCTCAGTTTTGGCATGTAGCAGTGATGAGACAACAGGGATAGATAACTGAAAACGATTTCTGTTTCTTCGATGGCCTGGAAGAAGAAAAATTTACTCGACGAGATGATCGAGCCAACCAAGATATAATCGGCTCTGAGTCCAGACTGTTACTTGGGTGGTTGTCATCATCTTGAGACTTCCCTGATAGCTCCCTTTCCGTCTTTTTATCACGGGAAAAGTCAGTCCATGCCACAAACAAAACTTGATTAGCTACAAAGTATATAATCACTTTGTAGGTGAACACTGTTACGGAGAATCACTGCAACATATTTTTTTTATGACTTCAGTAACTATATATGCCTTGTATGTTTCTATATAAGAAGCAACCCCGAAAAAATCAGGTTCTTAGATATCGCAAAACAAAATAAACTTTATGTTAATGTAGCTTCTCTTCTATTGATATGTTTGTAGTTGACGGCATATAAAGTTATTGAGGTGAGATAAGCTTTTCCTATTTATAAGTCATAGTTCAAGAAAGTAGAAAATATTATGTGTAATTTTACATCTCCCAAAAAGTAAAATGAGTATATTTCATCTAGAAACTTGCCAGCTAACTAAGAAGAACCAAGAAGAGGAGAAAGCCTGAGAGTCCTGGACATCATTATCAAATTACCTTATTTGAATGAAGACAATTCTGCTTGGCAACAAATAAATGTGAAGTAATTAAGAACGCACGGAGGAATACTTTTGCTTTCTTTCTGAGGTGAACTTATGCATATAAAAGAAGAACAGTTCTACCGGAACTAAACGCTCAAATTGGAAGGTTCACACAAAAACAATGTAGGAGCCAACTAATCTTCAAAAAATAAGATATGAAAATGTAACAGAATGCCATCTCTTCTCTGCCACTTTCTTGATTCATAATGAATTTCTAAAGTTTCTTGAGCAAGAAATATGCTGATACAATTGTGCAATTTCAGGCAATCAATATATATTACACATAGCAATGAACCTACCATCATTTACTTAATTTTTATTTCCATAACCAATTAGAGGAAATACATTGATGGTTCATTAAATTGTTGATCTAAATTGAGAAGCCTATCTTAAGACAATGAGACAAAATCAAATCATCCTAGGACCTAACTGAGTTTGACAGCCTCGCTCCTCAAGTACACCGTATCCTTACCTATATTGTTTATTGCCAATCATATGAACTTTACTTTCCAAGTGATCAGTCAAGTTCATAGGTTTTTTTGAGCGATGCATCTGTGCATACGAATGCACTATCTCTACATTAAGAAAAAGGGTATATTTTTTGTCACCTAAATATGAAAGATAAATATGAATAATAGACAGCTAAAAGGCTTACATCAAGTTTTGTGAAGAGATTAATTTAACAAGCTTATAAATAATTACACCATCTAAGGCTCTCTTGAAAAAAAAAATTCTCAGTCGATTTTGCATATAATGGATAACGTACAATCTAATGCTTTCTCGTGCAACATTTTATATGCAGAACATACACCAAATTCAGAACATGTAGAATCAGCCTTTATCAATCACGACAATCGAATTCGAGCTATAAAGAGCTGTCATATTTACTTATCAAAAAAGAAAAACAGAAAAGGAAACTAACACTTCCATTTTCTAATTTTCTGCAGTAAAACATATGACATAAAAAGATCTAGCATATCTTACTGAATTGAAAAGCTTGATCAAAGGATAAGTTGTGATTTGCTTTTACTGAATGGATAAGAACACTAAGGCAACGACAGTCCAAATGGTGAAAAATAGAAACAAGCTGAACCTATGGATATTTGAAAATCCAATGCAATCAAGATTCACATATGTTATCATCTGGGAAGAAAAGCGGTGTAACGACCCGACCGGTCGTTTTGAACTCTAGCGCATTGTTCAGCAGTCTGAGGCCATGAACAGCTTCATTTCAGGTATTTTGACTTGTACGCGTGGTCGGAATTAAGTTTCGGGAAGTTTAGAGTTGATTTGGGGAGAGAATATTTCGGAAGCTTAAAGTTGGAAGAAATTTCATAAGTTTTGGTTGAAGTGCATTTCAGTGATACCGATGTCCGTTTGGGATTCCGAGTCTGATATACGGAGCCGTTATCTTCATCTTTTTCCCGACTCAAGTACTTCTTTCTTTTGTCCGTTCGAGGACGAACGGTTGTTTTAGTGGTGGGGGATATGACGACCCAAAGGGGGTCAACACTTGTTTCTTTCCCATTCTGTACTTCCAAGGCCTTGAAAACCTCATCTAGGGTTGCCTCGATTTGCGTGTGCAGTCCGGGCGCATAGCCGAAAAGTTTAAATATGAATTCTGTGAGAAAAATGCTAAATTTTGATATTAAATTGAATAAATTTGACTTCGGTCAATATTTTGGGTAAACGGACCCGGACCCGTGATTTGACGGTCCCGGAGGGTCCGTAGAAAAATATGGGACTTGGGCGTATGCCCGGAATCGAATTCCGAGGTCCCAAGTCTGAGAAATGAATTTTTGTGTGAAATTATTTTCTGGAAATAACTAAGGAAATTGGAAATGGAATTTGATTAAAAGACTATGGTATTGGGCCCGTGTTTTGGTCCCGGCGCCCGGTACAAGTCTTATATATGGTTTAAGCGCTTTCTGTAAAGTTTGGCTGAAAATGGACGTCGTTTGACGTGTTTCGGACTTAAAATGGAAATTTGATATTCTATGAAGAAATTGGAAGAAATCATGAGTT
>NW_017677760.1:0-16341 GCF_001879085.1 Nicotiana attenuata
TGTGGACTTGGAATCAGTTGATCCAGTGATCCAATTTGCATCACAGCATCCCTCAATGACCGCAGGATATTTACTGTAGTTCAAAGCAAAGTCCTGGGTATGTACTAAATACCCCAAAACTCGTTTCATAGCCATCCAATGAGATTGACCTGGATTGCTCGTATATCGACTCAATTTACTTATAGTACAAGCTATATCTGGTCGTGTACAATTCATGATGTACATTAAGCAACCCAACACACGAGCATAATCCAATTGTGATATTCTTCGGCCTTTGTTCTTTGCTAATGCAAGATTCACGTCAATTGGAGTCTTTGCAATTTTAAAGCCCAAGTGCTTGAATTTTTCAAGTACTGTCTTAATATAATGAGATTGTGACAATGCCAGACCTTGAGAAGTCTTATGGATCTTAATTCCCAGAATTAAATCAGCAACTCCCAAGTCTTTCAGATCAAACTTGCTAGTTATCATGCCCTTAGTCGCATTTATATTGGCAATGTCATTACTCATTATCAGCATATAATCCACATATAAGCAAACAATGACTATGTGATTTGGAACATTTTTAATATACACACATTTATCACATTCATTTATTTTAAAACCATTTGACAACATTGTTTGGTCAAATTTTGCATGCCATTGTTTGGGTGCTTGTTTTAGTCCGTAAAAGGACTTAACAAGTCTACATACCTTCTTTTCTTTACCTAGAACCACAAACCATTCAGGTTGTTCCATGTAAATTTCTTCCTCCAACTCTCCATTTAAGAAGGCTGTCTTAACATCCATTTGATGAATTTCAAGACCATAAACAGCAGCTAACGCTACTAACGTTCGTATGGACGTAATTCTTGTAACTGGAGAGTATGTATCGAAATAGTCAAGACCTTCTCGTTTTCTATACCCTTTGACCACAAGTCTTGCCTTAAATTTGTCAATAGTACCATCATCTTTCATTTTCCTTTTAAAGATCCATTTAGAACCCAACGGTTTATTTCCAGGAGGAAGATCAACCAATTCCCATGTATGGTTGTTCAGTATGGATTCTATTTCACTATTGACTGCCTTTTCCAAAGCAATGATTCCGAAGAAGACATAGCTTCTTTAAATGTTTGAGGCTCATTTTCCAATAAGAAAGTCACAAAATCTGGTCCAAATGAAGTAGACGTTCTTTGACGTTTACTACGTCTTGGATCTTCCTGGTTAAGTGTACTTTCTTTTGTTTCTTCCCGAGGTCGTTTAGATCCTTCACCAATCGACTCACATTGCTTTTTATACGAATATATATTTTCAAAGAACTCAGTATTATCTGATTCTATGACCGTATTATTATGAATGTCGGTATTTTCTGATTTATGAATTAGAAATTGATATGCTTTACTATTAGTTGCATATCCTATGAAAACACAATCAATGGTTTTCGGTCCTAATTTTACCCTTTTGGGTTTAGGAACTTGCACTTTTGGCAAACACCCCCACACTTTAAAATAATTCAAGTTGGGCTTCCTTCCTTTCCATTTTTCATATGGAATGGATTGTGTTTTGCTATGGGGTACTCGATTTAGTATTCGGCTAACCGTAAGAACGGCTTCCCCCCACAAGTTCGGCGGCAAACCATAACTTATCAATAATGCGTTCATCATCTCCTTTAATGAACGATTCTTTCTTTCTGCAATCCCATTGGATTGGGACGTGTCCGTTGTTTGATGAATAATTCCATATTCTAAACATATTTGCTCAAAAGGAGATTCATATTCACCATCCCTATAACTTCTTATCATTTTGATTTTCTTGTTAAGTTGCGTTTCAACTTCATTTTTGTATTGCTTGAATGCGTCTATTGCTTCATCTTTACTATTAAGTAAGTAAACATAGCAATATCGAGTACTATCGTCAATAAAAGTTATGAAATACTTCTTTCCACCGCGAGATGGTATTGACTTCATATCGCAATTATCTGTGTGAATTAAGTCTAAAGGATCTGAATTCCTCTCAACTAACTTATAAGGAAGTTTAACATACTTAGATTCCACACATATTTGACATTTTGATTTGTCGCATTCAAATTTAGGCAATACTTCCAAATTAATCATTTTCCGCAAGGTTTTATAATTAACATGACCCAAACGTATATGCCATAATTCATTTGACTCAAGTAAGTAAGACGAAGCTGAAATTTTATTATTATTTTCAACAACCATTACATTCAGCTTAAAAAGGCCCTCAGTGAGGTAACCTTTTCCTACAAACATTTCGTTCTTACTTATTACAACCTTATCGGAAACAAAAACACATTTAAAACCATTCTTAACAAGAAGTCCAGCAGAGACTAAATTTTTCCTAATCTCGGGAACATGAAAGACGTTGTTCAAAGCCACCACTTTGCCGGAAGTCACTTTGAGAAATATCTTCCCACATCCTTCAATCTTGGCCTTTGCAGCATTTCCCATAGAAAGCGTCTCATCAGGTCCAACGGGAGCATAAGTAGAAAAAGCTTCTCTAACAGCACAAACATGGCGAGTGGCTCCAGAATCAATCCACCACTCTTTAGGATTGCCTACCAAGTTGCATTCGGAAAGCATGGCACATAAGTCATCAACATCATCATGCTTTTCAACCATGTTTGCTTGACCCTTCTTCTTGTCTTTCTTCGGAGCATGACACTCCGTAGATTTGTGTCCGGCTTTTCCATAGTTGTAGCAATTTCCACTGAACCACTTCTTGCTTGGGTTGTACTTTGGTCCAGAAGCCTTCTTCCTCTTTTTGTTCTCTTCAACAATATTTGCTCCCATTATTGTTGAGTTTCCACGGCCTCTCTTTTCAGCAGCTTTGTTGTCCTCTTCGATTCTCAACCGAACAATGAGATCTTCAAGGGACATCTCCTTGCGTTTGTGTTTCAAGTAGTTTTTGAAGTCCTTCAACAAAGGAGGCAACTTCTCAATCATCGCTGCTACTTGGAATGCTTCATTGATGACAAGACCTTCAATAAAATTTCTGTCAGTAAAAATACTAAGATTACTAATTTCAACATCAGTATTAATTTGATTTATACCTTCAGCAAGGAGATCGTGAATCACTTGCAATTCCTGAACTTGGGTAACAACAGACTTGCTATCTACCATTTTGTAGTCCAAAAACTTTACAGCAACGAACTTCTTCAACCCGGCATCTTCGGTTTTGAATTTCTTTTCAAGCGCAGTCCATAGTTCTTTTGACGTTTCCACGCCACTGTAGACGTTATATAAAGCATCCTCCAGCCCGCTTAGAATATAATTCTTGCACAAAAAATCTGAATGCTTCCACGCCTCAATCACGAGAAAGCGTTCAGTTTCTGGAGTTTCATCGAGCAGCATAGGAACATCTTCCTTGATGAACTTCTGGAGACTTTGAGTAGTCAAATAGAAGAACACCTTTTGCTGACAGCGCTTGAAATCAATCCCGAAAAATTTTCCAGGTTTCTCCGTCGGTGCCAATGTTGTCGTTGTTGTTCGGCTCGTTGAGGCATTGGCAGTCACCGTTGGAACAGCTTGGTTCACATTATCATTAGTCATTTTCTATAAAAGAATGACACAAACGTTAAAATCACGTCGATTTTAATCTCCAATAGAGTACAAAACCACAAAGGTTTTACTCTACAAAAACAGTAAGTACAAATACAGAAGATATATGAAATTCCTTAAGCTTGTTATTAAACTGTATTCGTAAACTAATTCTGGAAAAACAAAGCAGAATAATATATAAACAGAAAACGCAAAGAGATAGAAATCAATTCGAGCCTACTGAATTCACAGCGTTTCCTTAAGGAATTTAATCCCCTCCTAGTACCTGATCGCTGCCAACTCCGCACTACTAATAAGTAGCAAGAGAGGGTCGCAACAGCTTTTACCCGATTTTGGGTCGGGATCGAATCCACAGAGATCTAGGATTGGAATCGAGTATCTATCTAGTTTAGGATTTCGTATGTGCTCTTAATTGGTCTTCTATTCATTTTTGGTTTTTCTTTATATTCTACTATGATCAAACTACAGATTATAATTGCAACTAAATTAAACTAAGAGTAAATTGCTACAAGTTGTATCTAATGGTCTAAAAGGCACTAGGGTAGTGACTTTCACCTTGGTGGCCAATTGACGGGTACTTGCATCCAAGGCACGACTGACATGATTGGGGAATATGTTATACCCGTTGCTCGATACTACCCACTCTACACCTCTCGGTAGAAAGAGTCATTTTGCCCAATTGACTTTCTCAAGACCAATTGGGTATGCATATTTGTCCAAGCAACTAGGGTTCAAGTTGGGTATTACTCTCTCGAGGTTTAACCCTTTAATTGAAACTATCAAATCTCTTGAGTCCATCCCAATTCCTTGTTGAGTCAATTTTGGAGACTTAGGTTCTCTTTCTCAAGAAGAGCCCAGCCCAAGTCAACTTAGCACAAACTAGTGTTTGCAACCACTAATTCATAAACTAAACCATAAAATTGACCCAAATAACAAACACCCATAGTCAATCTAACCTTAAATCACAACACTCATCAATTACCCACACTAGGGTTGAGCCACAACCCTTGCTAATAGGTCTAGCTACTCATGCTTAAAGAGAAAATCAGAGAAATAGATGAAGAGAAAGACATTAATTAATTACTAATGTAAATACAAAGATTCAACGATTGAACTAAGTAAGAGTGCCCAAAATGGCTAAGAAAAGTCTTCTCACGAGCGCAGCTACTGTATTACAACGTCAGATACCCTAAAAATGGAAAAAGAATCTATTTAAACTAAGCTGGAAAAACTGGACAAAAATGCCCCTGCGGGGTTAGTGCAGACCGCACAAAATGGTGTGCGGCCGCACTGGGCTCTTGACTTGAAATCTTGACTCTCTGAACCCAGGCTCCGCGGACCGCACAAAATGGACTGCGGCCGCGGAGGCTCCTAACGCGGTCCGCACAAAACCGACCACGGACCACACAGGCTTCATCTTTCAACTTGGCAGCTCTCTGAACCTTGCCTCTGCGGACCGCACAGAATGATAGTGCGGCCGCGGAGCTCCACCGCGGACCGCACAAAACCTATACGGCCGCACTGCTTGAAGCCTGAAATCCAACTCTCTGAACCTCCCTAGTGCGGACCGCACAAAGTGTAGTGCGGCCACACTAGGCCTGCTTTTCCTGAGTTTATCTTGTCTTTGGTACTTGTGCAGGTTTCACTCCTTTTGAGCCGATCTTTGACATCTTGTCACTTTGTTGATCAAACCTGCAATCAAGCACAACTTATGAGCCTTTTGGGACTATTTTATATGAGTTTATGATCAAAGCGTAAGCAAGAAGGAGTATAAAATGCATCAAAATCCCTAGTTATCAACTCCCCCAAACTTAAGCTTTTGCTTGTCCTCAAGCAAACAAAATAAGACCCACCCCTTAAGGGACAATCCAAGAAATTTTCAGCTTTCCTAAAGCAACCTCAACTAGCATCAATTGGGACTAACAATTGCCCTCAATACAAATGAATCATTAACAACATTTAACCTTTGAAAAACCATGGATCAAGTGCGACACAAGAGCATCAAGAGTTGACTCAACACATCAAAGAACTCTTTCAATTACTTTGGTCATTGTGGAACCCAAACTCACACATCCTCAACTCTCCCTAAGCAAACCTCACCTTTAGAATATTGGCACACAAAACGAGGTTATTGGAAATTCACTCATCTCTCTCAAGGAAAGGTCACAAGTCCGGCTCTAAGTACCATATGCTTGCCCCTTATGTGAGTATCCACTAATGTAAGCTTCATTCGACTCAAGATCATATAGGGCTTTTGTGGAGTCATTGTGAAGGCTTTTGGTTCAGGGTAAGTCATGTTTTTGTTCAAGTGGGTTCCATCTTCCCTTAAGCACTTCTTTTGATTCATTTGGCACAATTTCACTTGACTCTTTGAGTCATTTCACTTCTTTCTAAGGGGTTAGAGAGACACATTGTCACTCTTTCTTATGCATTTCAAACCTTTTCTCCTTTTTCAAATTTCCATACCTTTCTTTCTTTGCTTTTCTAGAATCCCTTTGTAGTCTTTTTCACCTTTTTGTTTTTGTCTTTTTGCTTTTCTTTCTTTTTCATTGCCTTTCCTTTTCTTCACTTTTGTGCCTTTTTACCACTTTGTTGCAATCCTCGTCTCTCCCCCCCAAACTTATACTTTTGCCATGTGCTAAAGGAAAGATTTGGGTGCCAAGGGAGGGTATCTTTTTAGAACGGGTATAGGCTTGTATCACGGTTCTTGAAAGAAAAAGGTCTAAGGCTCAAAAGGGTTGACTAGGGATCTTATCATTGGTAGGCTATGGAATTGTTCAATCTATCATTTGGATCAAGGAGAGCCTATAATCACGTCTCAAGTCAAAATTCACTTAGGATTTCGCCTCAACAAACATTCAGGGCAAATTCTAGACCAATGGCTCGGGACTTGGACTCGCAATTCAATTACTCACCACACAAGCTAAGGGATTGCTAAAGACATAGAGTCGGGGGCCCACAACGACCTTAGATACGATTTGAGCACACAATGGTCCCGAAAAACCACTTGATGAACATCGGTCAACACAAGAGTCTCAAGGTCACGACTTTCACCATCCTAAACACAACAATTTGTTTTTGACCATAAGATCAAAGGCAAATGTGCTAGGCCCAAGTGAAGCTTTGCTTGAGGTATCCTTAACTACAAACTACTAAAAACAAAAAGAAAAACGGACTCAAACCCTTAAGAAGCTTGTCACGCCACCTATCATTGGGAAGAGCCACCCGGTTCACACAACATTCCACCTTTGGAAATAACAGTGGCATTAAGAAAACCAAAGGTTTATTGAAAACTCCGAAAACAAAAAACTACGAATCACAAATAAGAAGCTAAAAACGAAAAATTTTGTGGAAAATAGAATAAATATATACAAGAGGGGCTTTTAATATACAATAGACGGGATGAATATATACAATGAAATGTAACTTTATATACAAACCAAAAGTAAGATAAAAATGCGATAAATGTAACTAAATATCAAATTATATACAGACCAAAGATGAAAAATCAATAAAGCATAAAAATGTATCAATATATACAGTCATCCAAAATGTAGGGCTCACCCCCTCTAAAGAAAGCTGGCATTGTCCCCAATGCCAACTAGTCTAATAAGCACCAAAAGATATAGAAAAAGGATATAGAGGACTCCCTAAGTTGTGTCTGTCTGCATAGGATCATGGGTGGTCCCTGGGTCCTCTGTGCACTCGGGAACCTCAGACTGGTTCCCGGTGGTCTGCTCTTCAGCTACTGGAACCTGGGCCTGGACCTCGACAGGCTGTGGAACTGGTACATCCTGTGGCTGACTGGAGGTGGTCTCTGGTGGGTCCGCCAACTGGATGATAGCATCATCTGCTCTAGGGATCATCCTCCTCCTCTTCGGAGGCCTGTGGGCCTGCTCCAGCTGTGGATGAGCTGCTGGGACCGGATCATCAAGCAACAGGTCCAAAGGCAGCTGGTCTGCCTTCAATCTATCAACATCTGCCCGCAGCTCCTTCACAGACTCCTTGAAGGCCCGTGTCTTCCGCAACTTCCTATGCTCCTTAGCAAGCTCCTTGAGAGCCTTACTGTGTGAATCCACTGCCTTTGAGAGCGCAGCCTGAGTGGTGAGGATCTTCTTCTGGTTCTCAAGTATCTCTTTGAGCGCATCCTCGATCGACTGGGGTACCTGTGGGGCTGGGGGAGCTGACTGAGCCTCTACAGTGGTAGTCAAGATAGACAACTTGGATGATGTTGTGGACATCCAGTTGTTGATACTGACAAGAGCTTGGCTCAGTCGGTGGGCAGTGATGGGATAGGCCCGGGTAGATGGGATCTCCGGGCCTGCAGATGTGGAAGGTCCGGGAGGCATATCAGCAGTAGTGGGGGTAGGCTCAGCAGGGACCTCTACCACAACTGGCTCTTCAGACTGGCCAGTTGGGGCAGAAGCAGGGGCTTTGTAGTTCTTGTCCTTGGGGTTGTCATTCCCCTTCAAGCTATACCAGGAGAACGGGGTTGACGCCTTGACCTTGACGTCGTAGGGCTTCTTGTCCACCTCCAAATCCCGAAAGTACATAGTGAGGGTACTAGGGAAAGGGTAGTTTCGGTCATGCTCTGCTCCCACTAACGAGATAATACGGGACATCACATTCCCCACATTTATGGGGTATCCTGCCATAATCGAAGCAACCAATACAGCCGGGTGGAGAGGAAGGGTCAAGTCATGCGTAGTAGGATCCAACCGGCTGCAAACAAACGTCTCCCAACCCCTTGCCTCAAAGTTTAAGGTCCTCCGCAATATTTTTACCCCAGCAGTCAACCAATCAGGAACGGTACCTGGGATTGCGAGGTACTGAGCTAACCATGGACGGACCTCCTCGCCCATATCCAACTTCGCCATGTACAAAGTTTCATCCTCCTCATTGAAGCCCAAGTATTCATTAAGGTATTTCCCTTAAAATACTATCTTATTACGAACTTTGGTCACTTTGGAGCCCTTTTTGATGTGAGCTACATTGCAGTAAAATTCCTTGACCATGTGCTCGTTAGCATCTACACACTTCTACATAAAATGTTCCCAACCCACTCTAGTCCTAAACTGTCTTTGCACATTGGGGTTGTCGGGTAAGAGATCTCTATCAATGAAGCTCATTTCCGGTATCAATTTCCTCACCGGCCACCACGAACCTATCTCGCCAAACCTCCGGCTTCCTCGTTCTATCTACACCCCCAACCCTTGGTTCTCCTCCTTCTTCCACTTCCTCATCTCCCCCAACTTCCTCCTCCGCACCTACTGCACCCTCTCTAGATAATGAAGCTGAAGGAGAGGTGGAGTATTCCCCACTACCTGCTGCTGAGCCCTCAGACGACTCAGAAATGACATTAGTTGGTGCTTGGGTGGTGGGTGATGGTGGAGGAGTGTCTCGTAGTCTGAACCTCTCCGGCCAGTCTTCAACATACTCTGGCACAGAGTCTGAAGAAATGTCCCTTGACGGTTGATACTCACTCCCCGAGGAATGGGAGGCAGCTCTATCAGCAGCTTTTATTAGTTTTCTGGTCCTTTTTATGTTTTCCCGAGCTTAGGGAGTGAGTTTTATCATCTTCTTTTTCCCTCCCCGGGAGGATTCTCCTCTGCCCGGTTGTTTACCCCTTTGTCTCACCATTGTCTGCAATCACAGTTCAAACAACTTGTTAGTATCAGTGTAATCATTTAAGAGTAAAGTACCAGAAGCAGAACAAGAATTGTTGCAGACATATTGCAGAAGTACCCAATGCGGACCGCACAAAATCAACTGCGGCCGCACTGGGGCCACCGCGGACCACACAGAATGACCGCGTCCGCACAGGTGGGGAGTTCCAAAAACATAGACTCTGAATCTCGGCAGTGCGGACCGCACAAAAGCAAATGCGGCCGCACTGGGGCACTACGGACCGCACAAAATTGACCGCGGTCCGCACAGGGTGCCTAGTTTTGGCACTAAACTAGGGTTTCCAAATTTTAGATTTTAAGCTCAATTTTCCACCTAATTAGTGTCTCTAAATGATTGCCCAGACCATTATACTAACTAAGTCCACATGAATTAAAATTTAAACTAACCTAGCATGGAAATTTAAGACAATAGGGGCGGAAGAAGACCTAAAAGCTAAGAAAAACAAAAATTAACAAAATTAAACAAAGTACGGGAAGATTATGGTACCAGATTATGAGATGGAGTGAAGCAAGAAGTTCCAATCAATTAATTACAAGCAAAGGCGTGATGAACAATGTTTTGTTAGGTCTGAGAGTGAAGGGTTCGAAAAGGGTAAAAGGAGGCCCTCAGAAACTATTTATAGAAAAAGTCCCGGGGCCCATTCTCACCTACCAGTGCGGACCGCACAAAATGGACCGCGGTCCGCACTAGGCTGTTATGTACAAGTTTGAGAAGGCAACCCTCTGCGGCCCGCACAAATGGACTGCGGCCTTAGAGGCCCACCGCAGACCGTGCAAAATGGACTGCGGCCGCACTGGAAACTTCAGAGACCTGTGCAATTTCTCAATTATGTTCTGCACTGCATCAACTCAATCCTGTAACATCTTACAACCAGTTAGCTCAAAAATCCATCTTACACTATAAAGAAAATCAAAGAAAACAAAAAGAAAAACACATGGGTTCCCTCCCAAGAAGCACCTGATTTAACGTCGCGGCACGACGCATGTTACCATCCAATCATTTGAAATGAACAACAGCCACCACATGGCTATCATCAAACTTCCCAAGATAATGCTTGACACGGTGCCCATTCACTTTAATGACTTCACCATTTTTGTTTTTCAAATCAAGAGCACCAAAAGGGGTCACGAACACAACTTCAAATGGTCCACTCCACTTTGATTTCAGCTTTCCCAGGAACAGACGTAACCGGGAATTGAACAAGAGAACCAAATCACCAACTTTGAACTCCTTTCCACGAGCATATTTATCATGAAGGTACTTCATCTTGTCCTTATACAAGGACGAACTAGAGTAGGCATGGAACCGGAATTCATCAAGTTCATTGAGTTGTTCAACACGAAGATTGGCCGCAACATCCCACTCAAGATTAAGCTTCCTCAAAGCCCACATGGCCTTGTGCTCTAACTCCACTGGTAAATGACATGCTTTCCCAAACACCAACCGGTACAGCGACATACCAATTGGGGTCTTGTAAGCGGTTCGGTAAGCCCATAGAGCATCATCTAACTTTTTAGACCAATCTGTCCTATTGGCATTGACAGTTTTGGACAAAATGTTCTTGATCTCCCTGTTAGACACTTCAACCTGGCCACTTACTTGAGGATGATAAGCCGTAGAGACTTTGTGGTTGACACCATACTTGGAAAGCAAGGCATCAAAGGCTCTATTACAAAAATGCGATCCTCCATCACTAATGATTGCCCGAGGTGTACCAAACCTTGTGAAAATGCTCTTCTTTAGAAATGCCACCACACTCCTAGCTTCATTGTTGGGCAAGGCCACGGCCTCAACCCATTTTGACACATAATCAACCGCTACAAGAATGTAAGTGTTACCACACGAGCTTACAAAAGGGCCCATAAAATCGATACCTCATACATCAAAGATATCAACTTCAAGAATTGTGTTTAGAGGCATCTCATCTTTCTTGGAAATCCCGCCCGCTCGTTGACATTGATCACATTTTTTTACTAGATCACTAGCATCTTTGAACAAGGTTGGCCAATAAAAACCACAACTCAGAACTTTCGAAGCCGTCCTCACCCCTCCATGATGGCCACCATAGGGGGAGGAATGACAAGCCTATAGGATGCTAATTTGCTCCTCCTCAGGTACACACCTCCGGATTACTCCGTCGGTGCAAATCTTGAACAAGTATGGCTCGTCCCAATAGAAGTCCAGACTATCCCGTTTGAGCTTCTTCCTTTGGTTAGAAGAGAGCTCGCACGGAATGATGCCAGTCACAAGGAAATTAGCAATGTCCGCAAACCATGGCATATCACACATCGACACAGAAAGTAGTTGCTCATCAGGAAATGTATCATTGATCTCTAGGCCATCACACGGCCTTCCTTCCTCCTCCAAGCGGGACAAATGATCCGCCACTTGGTTATCACTACCTTTCCGGTCCACTATCTCCAAATCAAACTCTTGAAGAAGTAACACC
The DNA here is from genome assembly GCF_001879085.1 of Nicotiana attenuata. Lineage (NCBI taxonomy): Eukaryota > Viridiplantae > Streptophyta > Magnoliopsida > Solanales > Solanaceae > Nicotiana > Nicotiana attenuata. Next base: position 11,698 of record NW_017677760.1, read on the forward strand.
CATCGCATCAACCTTGCCTTGGAGTCTTTCTTTGTCATCAAATACCTAAGGGTGGCATGGTCGGTGTGCACTATGACTTTGGCTCCCATAAGATATGGCCGAAATTTTTCCATGGCGAACACAATAGCCAACAATTCCTTCTCCGTCACTGTGTAGTTCCTTTGAGCTTCATTCATAGTCTTGCTTGCATAGTACACAGGATGAAACATTTTGTTCACTCGTTGACCCAACACTGCCCCAACCGCAACATCACTTGCATCGCACATGAGCTCGAAAGGCAAGCTCCAATTGGGTGCGGTAATGATCGGGGTGGTGGTAAACTTATGCTTGAGAAGTTCAAAGGCCTCCATAAATTTCTCATCAAACACAAACGTAGCATCTTTCTCTAGCAACTTGCAAAGAGGATTCACTACCTTCGAAAAATCCTTGATAAACCGTCGGTAGAACCCCGCATGTCCAAGAAAACTCCTCACCCCCTTGACAGATGTGGGAGGAGGAAGCCTTGAAATCACTTCTATCTTGGCTTTGTCTACTTCAATCCCATGCTTTGAAATTTTATGGCCCAACACTATGCCCTCTTCGACCATGAAGTGGTTTTTCCCAATTTAGCACTAGATTGATGTCTTCACACCAGGCCAAAACTCTATCCAAATTACCCAGACATTCTTCAAATGAATCACCAACCACACTAAAATCATCCATAAAGACCTCCAAAATGTCTTCCACCGTATCGGTGAAAATAGCCATCATGCATCGTTGGAAGGTCGCCGGAGCATTGCACAACCCGAACGGCATCCGAGAGAAAGCAAATGTGCCATATGGGCAAGTGAATGTTGTCTTCTCTTGGTCCTCCGGAGCGATTAAGATTTGATTATAGCCCGAATATCCATCCAAAAAGCAATAGAAGGCATGCCCCGCAAGGCGATCAAGCATTTGGTCAAGGAATGGCAACGGGAAATGATCCTTGCGGGTCACTTTATTTAGCTTCCGGTAGTCCATGCAAACCCTCCACCCGGTAATGGTCTTAGTGGGAATAAGTTCATTGTTGTCATTTGTCACCACAGTCATTCCACCCTTCTTTGGCACACATTGCACCGGAGAAGTCCATGAGCTATCGGAGATTGGATACACCACACCTGCATCTAGCCACTTGATCACTTCTTTCTTCACCACCTCTTGCATTGCCTCATTGAGCCTCCTTTGATGTTCCAAGGAAGGCTTTGCATCATCCTCCAAAATAATCTTGTGCATGCAAAATGCGGGGCTTATTCCCCGAATATCGGCCAGAGTCCATCCAATTGCCCTTTTTCGCCTTTGAAGCACCTCCAAAGTGGCCTCAACCTGCATGTTAGTAAGGCAAGTAGAAAGAATAACTGGTAAAGTTGAATTAGAGCCCAAGAATTCATACCTGAGGTGTGGAGGTAATGGCTTCAACTCCAACACTGGGGGTTCCTCGATTGAAGGCTTTGTTGGAGGCGTCTTTCTATTTTTTAAGATCCAAAGAAAGTTTCCTAGGCTCATAAGAATAAGAGCCCATTCCATGTAACACATTCACGCACTCCACTCGGCCCGCATCATCATTGACATCCAAATTCAACAATACGGCCTCCAAAGGGTCCTCAACATTGATCATTGCACTGGTATCATCAATTATTACAGTCGTGACTAAATCCACAAATGAACACACTTCGGTACAATTGGGCTGCTTCATTGACTTGCACACATGAAACACTACCTTTTCATCACCTACACTGAAAGTGAGTTCCCCTGCTTCCACATCAACTAGAGCCTTCCCCGTAGCAAGGAAAGGTCTCCCTAATATGATCCGGACCTCATAATCTGCCTCACAATCCAATATCACAAAATCAGCTGGCAAGATGAATTTGTCCACCTGGACAAGCACATCATCAACAATACCCAAAGGTCGCTTCATAGATCGGTCTGCCATTTGCAATCGCATGGAAGCTGGCCTCGGAGGCCCAATACCCAAAGTCTTGAAAACTGAGAAGGGCATTAAGTTGATGTTTGCCCCAAGATCACATAAAGCTTTGGCAAAGTCTGCACTACCAATAGTGCAGGGGATAGTGAAAGCACCAGGATCCTCTAATTTCGGGGCCATTGAATGTACTATAGCACTAACTTGGTGGGTCATCTTGATAGTTTCACAGTCCATTGATCTTTTCTTTGTAACTAAATCCTTCATGAACTTAGCATAACCAGGCATTTGCTCCAAAGCCTCCACCAACGGCACGTTGATGGATAAGCTCTTCATCATGTCAATGTACTTTTTGAATTGATTCTCACTTTTCTGCTTGGCTAGCCTCTGAGGATATGGGGGAGGTGGCCTAGGCAAAGGTGCCTTGGCTTTTGGCACAACCGGCTCCGGGATGTCAATTACGTGCTCCCTAGATGGTTCACGGCCTCTTGAGTTTCCACCTCGGTTTCATTAATGTCAATCCTCACTTCATTGTTCACATTGTCATCAACCACATCTTCAACTATCAAAGGAACTGCATCTTCTTGCAACTCAACATCATCATCAATAACTTGCTTTTGTTTCGAGGCATTCACATCACCGCCTCTCCCATTTCGTGTTGTAACCGCCATGACATGATTGTTCCCACCTTTGGGTTCACTACCGTATCACTTGGTAGAGCACCCTTCGGGCGAGTATTCAATGATTGAGAGATTTGGCCTAATTGCACCTCTAAATTTCTGATAGAGGTATTGTGGGAAGCCAACTGTGCATCCAAATCCGCATTCTTCTTCATCATCTGTTCGAACATCATTTCAATTCTACCTAAATCATTACCCGAAGAACTAGGACTTTGAGAAGGGAAAGGGGGTGGATTGTTCGGTTGTTGGTACATTGGGGGCCTTTGAAAGCCTTGCCCCCGGTTTCCTTGGTTCCCATTGTTCCATCCACCTTGATTGTTATTGTTGCCCCAATTGTTATTATTACCATTCCGATTCCCTTGGTTGCCTTGATTGTTGTTCTGATTACCCCAGTTGTTGTTATGATTGTTGTTCCCCCAATTACCACTATTCTATTGTTGATTGCCCCAATTGCCCTGGGGTCGCCACTGTTGTTGGTTGGAAGAGTTGCCCTGTTGGCCTTGAAAATTGTTCACATATTGTACCTCTTCATTTTGCTCATCATAACCATCATTTTGAAACCCATCACAATCATCATCAAATTGCTCGAAATTCCCTTGGTTTTGTTGCCTTCTCTTGTTGGTAAGCATATTAACACCTTCTATAGCATTCACTTGGCGAGGGTTTTGGACTTGTTGCAACTGTGCCTTAGCCAATTGGTTCATAGTAGTTGTCAACTCCGCTATAGCCTGCCCATGGTCATGTAATTCCTTATGCAAATGAATAACCGTAGGGTCACCTTGAGGAACATTGGCCCTACTTTTCCATGCGGAGGATGTATCCGCCATCTCATCAAGAACGGCACAAGCTTCATCGTACGTCAATTTCATAAAATTACCCCCAGCAAGTTGATTCACTATGCATTGATTTGTAGTGTTGATGCCCCGGTAGAAAGTTTGTTGCAACATATTCTCCGTCATGTCATTATTGGGGCACTCCTTCACCATCGTTCTATACCGCTCCCAAATCTCATGCAAAGGTTCCATGGGCTCTTGCTTGAAGGCCAATATCTCATCTCGAAGTGCCGCCATGTGCCAGGGTGAGAAAAATTTAGCAATAAACTTATCCTCCAACTCATCCCAAGTAGTGATGGAATGGTTGGGGAGTCTCTCGAGCCAATCCAATGCTTTCCCCCAAAGTTAAAAGGGGAAAAGCCTCAACCTAAGAGCATCCTCGGACACATTTGTCTGCTTGCTACCCCAACATGTATCCACGAACCCCTTGAGATGTTTGTAGGCATTTTGATCCGCAGCGCCCGTGAAATACCCACGCTGCTCAAGTAAAGTCAACATCACATTGGTTATCTGAAAATTTCCCGCCCGGATTCTTGGAGGGACAATAACACTTGCATAGCCTTGGTTCGGTAGCACCCGAGGAACCGCTCTTGGAGGTGGCGGAGGAGGGTCTGGAACGTTTTCATTAGCATTGGCCTGGCGTCCTCGTCGTGGTCCGGGAGGTACAATAGGCACCTCATCCTCTCCAATTTCATCAACCTCCTCCCCCGCAAGCACATTTCCAAGAGGGTCATTTGCATTTAAAGCCATTTTGGTACCTTTGGTATTGACACACACAAATTAGTAACAAAGAAGGAAAAAAGAACAATACACAAAACTAACTAAATAGATAGCCAAAACCGTTAGCTCCCCGGCAAAAGTGATCACTGCCAACTCCGCACTACTAATAAGTAGCAAGAGAGGGTCGCAATAGCTTTTACCCGATTTTTGGTCGTGATCGAATCCACAGAGAGCTAGGATTGGAATCGAGTATCTATCTCGTTTAGGATTGCGTATGTGCTCTTAATTGGTCTTCTATTCATTTTTGGATTTTCTTTATGATTCTATTTTTATCAAACTACTAATTGAAAATGCAACTAGATTAAACTAAGAGATAAATATTGCAAGTTGTATCTAATGGTTTAAAAGGCACTAGGGTAGTGACATCCGCCTAGGTGGGCAAATGACGGGTACTTGAAACTAAGGCATAATTGAC
>NW_017677760.1:17410-27434 GCF_001879085.1 Nicotiana attenuata
ACGTGCCGACGCACAAGTGGTGCGCGCCGCACGTGGCGATGTCTGCCTGAGCTTGCCTTGTCTTTGGCACTTGTGCAAGTTTCACTCCTTTTTTAGCCGATCTGTGACATTTTTTCACTTTGTTGATCAAACCTGCAATCAAGCACAACTTGTAAGCCTTTTGGGACTATTTTGTATGAATATTTAATCAAAGCATAAGCAAGAAGGAGTATAAAATGCGTCAAAATCCCTAGTTATCAACTCCCCCAAACTTAAACTTTTGCTTGTCCTCAAGCAAACAAAATAAGACCCATCCCTTAAGAGAAAGTCCAAGAAAAATTTCAGCTGTCCTAAAGTGACCTCAACTAGCCTCAATTGGGACTAACAATTGCCCTCAAAACACATGAATCATTAACACATTTACTCTTTTGAAACACCATGGATCAAGTGCGACACAAGAGCATCAAGAGTTGACTCAACACATCAAAGAACTCTTTCAATTACTTCGGTCATTGTGTACCCAAACTCACACATCCTCAACTCTCCCTAAGCAATCCTGACCTTTAAGATAGTGGCACTCAGAACGAGGATAATGGGAATTCACTCATCTCTCTCAAGAAAAAGCCATAAGTCCAGCTCTAGGTACCATATGTTTGCCCCTTATGTGAGTATCCACTAATGTAAGCTTCATTCAACTCAGGATCATATAGGGCTTTTGTGGAGACATTGTGAAGGCTTTTGGTTCAAGGTGGGAAATGTTTTAGTCTAAATAGGTTCCATCTTTCCTTAAGCACTTCTTTTGATTCATTTGACATCCATTCACTTGACTCTTTGAGTCATTTCACTTCTTTCTAAGGGGTTAGGGAGAAACATTTTCACTCTTTCTTATGCATTTCAAACCTTTTCTCTTTTTTCAACTTTTCACACCTTTCATTCTTTGCTTTTCTTGAATCCCTTTTTATTCTTTTTTCACATTGAACATTCTTTTTGTCTTTTTGCTTTTCTTTCTTTTTCATTGCCTTTCCTTTTCTTTATTTTTGCGCCTTTTTACCACTTTGTTGCAATCCTCGACTCTCTCCCCCCCCCCAAACTTATGCTTTTGCCATGTACTAAAGGAAAGATCGGGTGCCAAGAGAGGGTATATTTTAGAACGGGTATAGGCTTGTATCGTGGTTCTTGAAAGAAAAAGGTCTAAGGCTCAAAAGGGTTAACTAGGGATCATATCACTGGTAGGTTATGGAATTGTTCGAACTATCATTTGGATCAAGGAGAGCCTATAATCATGTCTCAAGTCAAAATTCACCGAGGATTTCGCCTCAACAAACATTCAGGGCAAGTTCTAGACCAATGGCTCAGGACTTGGAGTTGCAATTCAATTACTCACCACACAAGCTAAGGAATTGCTAAAGACATAGAGTCAGGGGCCCACAACGACCTTAGATACGATTTGAGCATACAATGGTCCTGAAAAACCACTTGATGATTATCGGCCAACACAAGAGTTTCAAGGTCACGACTTTCACCATCCTAAACACAACAATTTGTTTTTGACCATAAGATCAAAGGCAAATGTGCTAGGCCCAAGTGAAGCTTTGCTTGAGGCACCCTTAACTACTAGCTACTAAAAACCAAAAAGAAAAAGAAAAACGGACTCAAACCCTTAAGAAGGTTGTCATGCCATCTATCATTGGGAAGAGCCACCCGGTTCACGCAACACTCCACCTTTGGAAAGAACCGTGGCATTAAGAAAACCAAAGACTTATTGCAAATTTCAAAACAAGAAGCTACGAATCCCAAATAAGAAGTTAAAAACGAAAATTTTTGGGGAAAGTAAAATGAATATATACAAGAGGGGATTTGTCGAATATACAATAGAAAGGATGAATATCTACAATGTAACATCACTTTATATACAGACCCAAAGTAAAATAAAAGTGCAAGAAATGATAAAAATATATACAAACCAAAGATGAAAAATAAAGAAAGCATAAAAAGTATAAAAAATATATATAGGCATCCGAATGTATCCATGAAGCAAAAAGTAGGGCCTACCCCCTCAAATGAAAGCTGGCATTGTCCTCAATGCCAACTAACCAAAATAAAGCACCAAAAGATATAGAGAAAAGGATATAGAAGACTCCTTAAGGCTTGTCTGTCTGCATAGGCTCCTGAGTGGTCCCTGGGTCCTTGCTGTGCTCGGGAACCTCTGACTGGATCCCGGTGTCCTGCTGCTCTGCTGCTGGGACCTAGGCCTGAACCTGGACAGGCTCCTGAGATACATCTGGTGGCTGACTGGAGGAAGCCTCCGTTGGGTCGGCCAACTGGATGACTGCATCATCTGCTCTGGGAATCATCCTCCTCCTCTTGGGAGGCCTCTGTAACTGCTCCGGCTGGGGATGCTCTGCTGGTGCTGGGTCTTGGAGTAGTAAATCTAAAGGCAGGTGATCTGCCTTCAGTCTGTCAACATCTGCTCTAAGCTCCTTCACGGACTCCTTGGAAGCCCGTGTCTTCCTCTACTTCTTGTGCTCCCTAGCAAGCTCCTTGAGAGCCTTGCTGTGTGAATCAACTGCCTCAGTAAGCTTCTTCTGGTTGTCGAGGATTTTCTTCTGGTTGTCTAACATCTCCTTAAGAGCATCCTCTATAGACTGTGGAACCTATGGAGTTGGAGGAGTCGACTGAGCCTCAAAAGTGGTGGTCAAAATGGAAAACTTGGATGAGGCAGTCTGCATCCAGTTGTTGATACTCATAAGTGCCTGGCTCAATCTGTGGGCAGTAATAGGATGGGCCCGGGAAGATGGAATCTCCGGGACTGCTGAGGTGGATGGGCCAGCAAGAATGGCTGTGGATGTGGATGGACCGGGAGGGACATCTGTGGAAGTGGAGGTAGGCTCAGCAGGAGCCACTACCACGACTGGCTCTTCAGACTGGCCAATTGTAGTAGTAGTTGTACCCTTGAAGCTTGTGCTCTTGGGGTTGTCATCCCCCTGCATGCTGTACTAGGAAAAAGGAGCCTTCGCTTTGACTTTGACATCGAAGGGTTTCTTGTCCACTTTCAAGTCCCGGAAGTACATAGTGAGGGTGCTGGGGAAAGGATAGTTCCGGTCATGCTCCGCACCCACTATAGAAATGATTCTGGACATCACATTCCCCACGTTGATGGGGTACCCTGCCATGATAGAAGCCACCGACACAGCCCGAGAAAGAGGAAGGGTGTTGTCGAAAGAGGAAGGGTGTTGTCATGTGTTGTGGGGTCCAACCTGCTACATACAAAGGTCTCCCATCCCCGTGCCTCAAAGTTTAAGGTCCGTCTTAAGATTTTGACTCCAGCGGTCAACTAGTCAGGGGTGGTACCTGGGATTGCCAGGTACTGTGCTAGCCAGGGACGAACCTCCTCACCCATCTCTAACTTTGCCATGTACAAGGTCTCATCCTCATCATTGAGGCCAAGGTATTCGTTGAGGTACTTCCCTTCAAATAACACCTTCAAATTCCGAACCTTGGTTACTTTGGAGCCCTTTTTGATGTGGGCTACATTGCAATAAAACTCCTTGACCATGTGTTCATTGGCATCCACACACTCTTCTAGAAAATGTTCCCAGCCCACTCTAGTCCTAAACTGTCTCTGCACATTGGGGTTGTGGGGTAGTAGGTCTCTATCAATGAAGCTCCTCTCCGGGATCAGCTTTCTCACCGGCCACCACTCCCGAAATTTGTGGTACGCCACCTCACTAACAAATCTATCACGCCAAACCTCCGACATCCTAGTTCTATCAACACCCCCAACCCTTGGTTCTCCTCCTTCTGCCACTTCCTCATCTCCCCCAACTTCCTCCTCCACACCTACTGCACCCTCTCCAGATAATGAAGCTGTAGGAGAGGTGGAGTATTCCCCACTACCTGCTGCTGAGCCCTCAGACGACTCAGAAATCACATGTGTTGGTGCTTGGGCAGTGGGTGATGGTGGAGGAGTGTCTCTTAGCCTGAATCTCTCCAGCCAGTCTTCGACATATTCTGGCATAGAGTCCGAAGAAATGTCCCTTGATGGTTCATACTCACTCCCCGAGGAATGGGAGGCAGCTCAATTAGCAACTTTTATTAGTTTTCTGGTCCTTTTTATGTTTTCTCGAGCTTGGGGAGTGAGTTTTATCATCTTCTTCCCCCCCCCCCCCCGGGAGGATTCTCCTCTGCCTGATTGTTTACCACGTTGTCTCACCATTGTCTGCAATTACAATTCAAATAACTTGTTAGTATCAGTAGTGTCAGATAAAACAGTGTGGCAGAACAGAAGGAAATTGTTGCAGACATGTTGCAGAAGTTGCCCAGTGCGGACCGCACAAAATCGTGTGCGCCCGCACAGGGGCCAGTGCGGACCGCACAAAATCCACTGCGGTCCGCACAGAGGTGGGGGTCAGACTGCCCACTCTCTGTATCTAGGCAGTGCGGACCGCACAAAATCGACTGCGGCCGCACTGCCTGAGGTTCAGCAACAGAAGAGTATCAACGCGGTCCGCACAAAATGGTAGTGTGGACCGCACTGGGCCACCGCAGATCGTACAAAAACGATCGCGGTCCGCACTGACTGACCAGTTGTGGCACTAAATTAGGGTTCCATGTATTTTGATTTTGGGTCCAATTTTTCACCCAAGTAGTGTCTCTACGTGATTACCCATTGATTTTAACTATCTATGACTATTTTAACCTAAAAATTAACAACCCTAACCTACTTTATTGAAGAAAATGAAGGAAGAAGAGAATGAAAAACAAGAAAAAAGAAAATTAAGAGAAAATTAACAAGATTGATAAACTAAAAAGCAAGTAATGGTACCAGATGTGAGAGTTAATGAAGAATATCAAGTCCAAGCAGTTGATTGTAAGCAAAAAGATAAGGCACAGTGATTTTTTAGGGTTCTGAGAGTTAAAGGTGCGAAAAGGGTAAAAGGAGGCCCTCAGGCCCTATTTATAGAAAAAAGACCTGGGGCCCATTCTCACCTACCAGTGCGGACCGCACAAAATGGACCGCGGTCCGCACTGCCCTGTTTTGTACAAGTTTGAGAAGGCATTGCTCTGCGGACCGCGTAGAATGGACTGCGGCCGCAGAGGACCACCGCAGACCGCACAGAATGGACTGCATCCGCGGTGGCAAACTTCAGAGAGATCACTTCCTCACCCTCTGCGAGTGCGGTCCGCACAAAATGGTAGTGCGGCCGCACTGACAACTTCAGAGACCTGTGCATTTTTTCAATTATGTCCTACACTGCATCAACTCAATCATGTAACATCTCACAACCAGTTAGTCCAAAAATCAATCCTACACTATAATGAAAATCAAAGAAAACAAGGATGAAAAACACATGGGTTGCCTCCCAAGAAGCGCCTGATTTAACGTCGCGGCACGACGCAAGTTACCATCCAATTACTTGAAATGAACAACAACCACCACATGGCTATCATCAAACTTCCCCAAATAGTGCTTGACTCTATGCCCATTCACTCTAAAGACTTCCCCACTTTTGTTCTTCAAATCAAGAGCACCAAACGGGGTCACACACACTACTTCAAATGGTCCGCTCCACTTTGATTTCAGCTTTCCCCGGAACAACCTTAGACAAGAATTGAATAAGAGCACCAAATCTCCCACCTTGAACTCCTTGCCCAGAGTGTATTTGTCATGAAGGTATTTCATTTTATCATTATACAGGGACGAACTAGAGTAAGCATGGAACATAAATTCATCAAGCTCATTGAGTTGCTCCACCCGAAGATTAGCAGCTATGTCCCAATCAAGATTCAACTTCTTCAAGGCCCACATGGCCTTATGCTCCAACTCCACTGGTAAATGACATACTTCCCCAAACACCAACCGGTACGGCGACATACCAATTGGGGTCTTGTAAGCGGTCCGGTAAGCCCATAGAGCATCATCTAACATTTTAGACCAATCGGTCCTATTGGCATTGACGGTTTTGGACAAAATGCTCTTGATCTCCCTGTTAGACACTTCAACCTGGCCACTTGCTTGAGGATGATAAGGCGTAGACACTTTGTGGTTGACACCACACTTGGAAAGCAAGGCATCAAAAGTTCTATTACAAAAAAGTGATCCTCTATCACTAATGATTGCCCGAGGTGTACCAAACCTTGTGAAAATGCTCTTCTTCAGAAATGCCACCACACTCCTAGCTTCATTGTTGGGCAAGGCTACGACCTCGACCCATTTTGAGACATAATCAACTGCTACAAGAATGTAAGTGTTTCCACACGAGCTTACAAAAGGGCCCATAAAATTGATACCCCATACATCAAAGATATCAACTTCGAGAATGGTGTTTAGAGGCATCTCATCTTTCTTGGAAATCTCGCCCGCTCGTTGACATTGATCACACCTTTTGACTAGATCACTTGCATATTTGAACAAGGTTGGCCAATAAAACCCACAACTCAGAACTTTTGAAGCCGTCCTCGCCCCTCCATGATGGCCACTATAGGGGGAGGAATGACAAGCCTCTCGAATGCTAAATTGCTCCTCCTCAGGTACACACCTCCGGATCACTCCGTCGGTGCAAATCTTGAACAAGTATGGCTCGTCCCAATAGAAGTCCAAACTATCCCGTTTGAGCTTCTTCTTTTGGTTAGAAGAGAGCTCACAATGGATGATGCCAGCCACAAGGAAATTAGCAATGTCCGCAAACCATGGCATATCACACATCGACACAGAAATAGTTGCTCATCGGGGAATGTATCATTGATCTCTAGGCCATCAAACGGCCTACCTTCCTCCTCCAAGCGGGACAAGTGATCCGCCACTTGGTTTTCACTAACTTTTCGATACACTATCTCCAAATCAAACTCTTGAAGTAATAAGACCCATTGCATCAGTCTAGCTTTGGAGTCTTTCTTTGTCATCAAATATCTAAGAGCTGCACGATCGATGTGCTCTAGGACTTTGGCTCCCATAAGATATGGCCGAAATTTTTCCATGGACAACACGATAGCCAACAATTTCTTCTCAGTCACCGTGTAGTTCCTTTGAGCCTCATTCATAGTCTTGCTCGCATAGTACACTGGATGAAACATTTTGTTCACTCTTTGAAACAAAACTGCCCCAACCGCAACATCACTCGCGTCGCACATGAGCTCGAAAGGCAAGCCCCAGTTGGGTGCGGTAATGATCGGGGTGGTGGTCAACTTATGCTTGAGTAGTTCAAAGGCTTCCATACATCTCTCATCAAACACAAACTTTGTATACTTTTCTAGCAACTTGCAAAGAGGATTCACTACCTTCAAAAAGTCCTTGATAAACCGCCGGTAGAACCCCACATGCCCAAGAAAACTCCTCACCCCCTTGACAGAAGTGGGGGGAGGAAGCCTTGAAATCACCTCTATCTTGGCTTTGTCTACTTCAATCCCATGCTTTAAAATTTTATGGCCCAACACTATTCCCTCCTCAACCATGAAGTGGCATTTTTCCCAATTTAACACAAGATTGGTGTCTTCATACCGGGCCAACACTCTATCCAAATTTCCCAAACACTCTTCAAATGAATCACCAACCACACTAAAATCATCCATAAAGACCTCCAAAATATCTTCCACCATATCGGTGAAAATAGCCATCATGCATCGTTGGAAAGTCGCCGGGGCATTGCACAACCCGAACGGCATCCGAGAGAAAGCAAAGGTGCCATATGGACAAGTAAAGGTGGTTTCTCCTGATCCTCCGGAGCTATCAAAATTTGATTGTACCCTGAATAACTGTCCAAGAAACAATAGAAGGCATGCCCAGCAAGGCGATCTAGTATCTGGTCCAGGAAAGGTAATGGGAAGTGATTCTTGCTGGTCACTTTGTTCAGCTTGCGGTAGTCCATGCACACCCTCCATGCGGTCACTGTCTGGGTTGGAATAAGTTCATTATTAGCATTGGTCACCACGGTCATACCACCCTTCTTTGGCACACATTGTACCGGAGAAGTCCATGAGCTGTCAGAGATTGGATACACCACGCCTGCATCTAGCCACTTGATCACCTCTTTTTTCACCACTTCTTGCATTGCCTCATTGAGCCTCCTTTGATGTTCCAAGGAGGGTTTTGCATCATCCTCCAGAATAATCTTGTGCATACAGAATGCGGGGCTTATTCCCCGAATGTCAGCTAGAGTCCATCCAATTGCTTTTTTCCGCTTTTTGAGCATCGCCAATGTGGCATCAACCTGCATGTTAGTAAGACAAGAGGAAAGAATAACTGGCAAAGTTGAATTAGAGCCCAAGAATTCATACCTGAGGTGTGGAGGTAATGGCTTCAACTCCAACACCGGGGGTTCCTCGATTGAAGGCTTTGTTGGAGGCGTCTTTCTATTTTCAAGATCCAAAGAAAGTTTCCTAGGCTCATAAGAATAATAGCCTATTCCATGTAAAGCATTCACGCACTCCACTCGGCCCGCATCATCATTGACATTCAAATTCAACAATACGGCCTCCAAAAGGTCCTCAACATTGATCATTGCGCTGGTATCATCAATTATTATAGCCGTGACTAAATCCACAAATGAGCACACTTCGGTACAATTGGGCTGCTTCATTGACTTGCACACATGAAAGATTACCTTTTCATCACCCACCCTGAAAGTGAGTTTCCCTGCTTCCACATCCACTAGAGCCTTCCCCGTAGCAAGGAAAGGTCTCCCTAATATGATCGGGACCTCATAATCTACCTCACAATCCAAGATTACAAAATCAGCTAGCAAGATAAATTTGTCCACCCGGACGAGTACCTCATCAACAATACCCAATGGTCGCTTCATAGATCGGTCTGTCATTTGCAAACGCATGGAAGTTGGCCTCAGAGGCTCAATACCCAAAGTCTTGAAAACTGAGAAGGGCATTAAATTGATGCTTTCCCCAAGATCACATAAATCTTTGGCAAAGTCTGCACTACCAATAGTGCAGGGGATAGTGAAAGCACCGGGATCCTCTAATTTCGGAGCCATTGAATGTACTATAGCACTAACTTGGTGGGTCATCTTGATAGTTTCACAGTCCATTGATCTTTTCTTTGTAACCAAATCTTTCATGAATTTAGCATAACCAGCCATTTGCTCCAAAGCCTCCACCAAAGGCACATTAATGGATAAGCTCTTCATCATATCAATGAACTTTTTGAATTGCTTCTCACTTTTCTGCTTGGCTAGCCTCTGAGGATAGGGGGAGGTGGCCTAGGCAAAGGTTCCTTGGCTTTTGGCACAACCGGCTCCGGCATGTCAATTACGTGCTCCCTAGACGGGTTCACGTCACTTTGTGTTTCCACCTCGGCCTCATTAATGTCAATCCTCACTTCATTGTTCACATTGTCATCAACCACATCTTCAACTACCATAGGAACTTCATCTTCTTGCAACTCAACATTATCCACAACTTGCTTTTGTTTCGAGGCGTTCACATCACCGCCTCGTCCACTCCTAGTTGTCACAGCCATAACATGATTGTTTCCTCCCTTTGGGTTCACTACCGTATCACTTGGTAGAGCACCCTTAGGGAGTGTATTCAAGGACTGAGAGAGTTGACCTAGTTGCACCTCCAAATTCCTAATTGAAGTATTGTGAGAAGCCAATTGCGCATCGGAATCCGCATTCTTTTTCATCATTTGTTCGAACATCATTTCAATTCTACCCATTTCATTGTTAGATGAACTAGGGCCCTGGGATGGAAAAGGAGGTGGATTGTTCGGTTGTTGGTACATTGGGGGCCTTTGAAAGCCTTGCCCCCGGTTTCCTTGGTTCCCATTGTTCCATCCACCTTGATTGTTATTGTTGCCTCAATTGTTGTTATTACCATTCCAATTCCCTTGGTTGCCTTGATTGTTGTTCTGATTGCCCCAATTGTTGTTTTGATTATTGTTCCCCCAATTACCACTATTTTGTTGTTGATTCCCCTAATTGCCCTGGGGTCGCCACTGTTGTTGGTTGGAAGAGTTGCCCCGTTGGCCTTGAAAATTGTTCACATATTGTACCTCTTCATTTAGCTCATCATAGCCATCATTTTGAAACCCATC
>NW_017677761.1:0-2036 GCF_001879085.1 Nicotiana attenuata
ATCTTTCTCTAACAACTTACAGAGAAGGTTGGCGATTTTGGAGAAGTCTTTTATGAACCTCCGGTAGAAACCGGCATGTCCAAGAAAACTTCTTATGGCTTTGACCGAAGTTGGTGGAGGCAGCTTTGCTATTACATCAACCTTTGCTCGATCCACCTCTATTCCCTTGCTTGACACCCGGTGCCCCAAGACTATTCCTTCTTGTACCATGAAATGGCACTTCTCCCAGTTTAGAACCAAGTTAGTCTCGATGCACCGTTTCAGCACACGCATCAGATTTATTAGGCACTCCTCAAATGAATTTCCCACCACTGAGAAGTCATCCATGAACACCTCCATTATATCCTCTACCATGTCAGTGAATATGGCCATCATGCACCGTTGGAATGTGGCGGGTGCATTGCATAGGCCAAAGGGCATCCTCCTGAAGGCATAAATGCCATATGGGCATGTGAAGGAGGTCTTCTCTCTGTCCTCAGGTGCAATAGAGATCTGATTGTACCCTGAGTACCCATCCAGAAAGCAAAAGTGTGACCTCCCTGCCAATCTATCCAGCATCTGATCAATGAAGGGAAGTGGGAAGTGGTCTTTCCGGGTGGCTAGATTCAACTTGGCTGATCCCCTTGATGTCTACCATGGTCCACCCAATGGGCAGTTTTGGCACTCCCTATAGTACCTGCAAAGCTGTTGAACCTGCAACATCTAACAAACCAGATGATTATAATAAACAGGCTAATATGGAGGTTCGGACCCAGAAATTCATACACTGAGGTAGAGTGGCAGATGCTTTAGTTCCAGCTTTTAGGTTGGTTCTTCGATGGATGGCTTGGCTTGGAGGGTCCTCTCTTCTTTCTAAGTGTAAGGCTCAAACTCTAGATTTCTACCAGAACACCTCTACCTTCACAGTGCCAACACCCATTCCGCCAAATCCTCACCATTCACCTCATCTAAATTCATCAAGGCATGCCATCAAGAGGGATCCTCAACCGTCAACACCTCATTCATCAGACTCTACAATTACATCCCACGGCATCAAATTAGAGACAGTTTGGCGGAACTCACTTTGGTCGGCCTCATAGATTTCTGCCACATTGAATATAATTCTTCATCATTGAGCCTCATCTTGATCTCCCCAGTTCTCACATATCAATCAGAGCCTTCCCCGTGGCCAAAGAAGGTCGTCCTAAGATATAGGAATTTCTTCATCCACTTGCAATCCAGAATACAAAAATCTGCAGGCGAACACGAATTTCGACCCACATTCTGTGAATAATTCACATCATACGAAGGGATCCCAAAATGGACGTTTCCACAATCCTGTCGGCCAGCCTCAACAACATAAGAGGTGGGTCTAGACTCTCCCAATGCCCAACCTCTATAAATAAAAACCAGGGGCATAAGATTAATGCTGGTCCCCTAAATCAAACAGAGTGCCTTAGCAAAGGCGGAAGTGTCCCAATAGTGCAAATGGAATTGTAAAGCTACCCTGGATCAGATAGCTTAACCCTTGCAGCAACAGTCTAGACACCCACTGCACTACAGGGTTCTGAGTAAGTGTCACCGTGGACAAGTTCTTTGAAGTCAAACTTCCGAGACATCAGTCCTTCATCTGTTTTAGCGTATCCAGCATCTCCTTTAAAGCTTCAATCAATGGAATGTATTAACCTGGATTTGTCTTTAGCATCTCCAAGACTTTTTTATACTGCCTCCTCCTTTTAGTATGCTTGGGCCAACCCTCTGTGGAAAATGGTCGCAGAGGTCTTTTTCCCAATTCACTTGGGATTTCTCTTTCTCAGCTACATATATTTCAAAACTACTGCCTCAGCTACTTTCTTCAGGTCTCCTGCTGCATATTCTCTTCTTCAGGTGTGAGGCTGACTGTCACCCATCTGTCAATCCCGTAGACTCATCCAGCTCAAATGGGCACTGGAATGAGTGTCTCAGCCTTTATGTTTTCTTGAGCTCTCTCTTTGCTCTACATCTGATCCCTGCCATTTACGGAGGCACTCACCGCACATCAAACTTGCTTTGGGCCC
>NW_017677761.1:2535-9399 GCF_001879085.1 Nicotiana attenuata
TGATCTTTTGGATTGATTTGGGTATCTGCAGGTAATGTCCCTTGAGGACGATTGTTCAGTGACATTGAAATCTGGCCCACTTGTACCTCAATATTTTTGATAGCCGCATCATGTGCATCCACCCTTTCATTTATCTTAGCATTGGACCCAATAACCTGCTGCATCATTGCTTCCAGTCTTGCAAACCCGTCTTCCTGTCTTCTTCCATGCTGCTGCTGAGGTGGGTGGTACCCTTGCTGCTGATTGTTGTACCCCTGTGGTCTAGGATACGGTGCCATGTTGTTGGGGGGTCTCATGCCTCCCATGTTTCCGGCGTTATACTGTGGCTGAGGTAGCCTGCACTGCTGCTGAGTCTGCTGACCCCAGTTCTGATTTCCTTGTCTCTGACCCCCATAGTTAGCCACATAGTTCATATCTTCAGGGTGCTGATGATGATGATCATGCTCTGCATTCCAAGGATTACCAATTGGCTGGCTAATACAAGATGTGTACAAGCCCCCATTGGTAGTATCTACTATATGTACCTGTTGCTTCTGCCCTGATTCCTCCACCTTTTTGGTGAGGATGCTCATTTGTGTCAAGAGAGTCGCCATATTTTCAGCCATTGTATTAGAAGGATCAAGAGGCACTGAGTGCACCACTGGAGTGATAGGTGCATTCCTAGTTGTCCATCCCGAATTCTGCGCCATCTTGTCAAGCAAATTCTGACCTTCTCTCCAAGTCTTGCTCAAGAATGCCCCACCAGCAGAGGCATCTACAATATTCTTCATGCTGTCAGACAGTCCCATGTAAAACCATTGTCCCAACATCTGTTCTGGAACACCGTGGTGGGGACACATAACCAACATTCCTTTAAACCTGCCCCATGTCTCGTGTAGTGTCTCCATTGGTTTCTGTTTGAAACTTACGATCTCATCAATTTGTTGAGCAGTTTTGTTGGGCGGGTGGAATTTGTTGTGAAATTGCTTGACTAATTCATCCCAAGTCTCTATAGAGTTTATGGGGAGCGAGTTTAGCCAAACCTGAGCAACTCCTGTCACCGAGAATGGAAACAATAATAGCCTGATTGCTTCCGGAGTCACGTTGGGTTGCCTTTGAGTTTTGCATATAGACAGGAAGTTCTTCAAGTGCTGCTGAGGATCTTCTGTTTGTGTCCCAGAAAAGTGTCCCTTGTTTTGCAACAAGTGTAGCATGTTATTTGTGATCTGGAACAATTCAGCTTGTATTGCGGGCACAACAATGGTAGTGGCCAGATTGTCAGCTGTGGGTTGTGCCCAGTCATATAGTGCACCCTCAGGCACAAGAGGTGCCACTTCTCTGGCATTTAAGCCAACTTGCTCATTCCTGACGTTTCCGTTGGGATCGTTTACGTCTCCCATGTCAATTTCGAATTTGTGTGTTTGTTGGGATTGTTGAAGTCTTTTGTTGGCACGGTTCAATGTCCGGAATGTTTTCTCGGGGTCAGAGAGTCCTTCAAGTAGTTCTCCAGTCCTCGTAGAATTTCTAGGCATACACCTGTGCAACCAGATCAACAACTGTCAAAATTTCAATGGAAAATTGGGTAGAGAGAAAACTGACCACACTAAGAATTTTTGTATTTCTATCAATGGTAATTGATAATTCCGTTAACTCCCCGGCAACGGCGCCAAAATTTGATCACGCCCAACTATACCCTCTAAAAAGGACTCTGCGGACGTTGCAAATATAATCCGAGTATTACGCCCAGGGTCGAATCCACAGAGAGTTAACCTATCAATCACTATCTTTAGACCCACTAAACTCTTCAGAACCAGTTTCCCAGATGTTTGAATTACAGTTGAAGGTCATTTTACTAACTACGATTTGAAGTAAATTAAACAACTGTAAATTAAAATGCTAAGGTTGTAAACAATGATGAGAAGAAGCTAAGGCAATGATTTCCCCTATTGAAGGAATCCCTTCTGTTTGTGCTCATACAAATTTACCAACACATCTCTATCAATCATGAACGCTCATCTTACCGTAAATCTCTCCCGAGTAATCACATAAATATACTAATTGCACTCTCCCGAGATACACTAGCTTACTTTATTTAGCACAATTCACTTTAGATTACACCCAAGGCTTCGTTATCCCTAATCCCGCCTTTAAACCCGCGATTATAGATTCCTCGTATACTTTGGGAGTGGTGTTGTTCAACAATAACCTAAATATGCACTCTTTTCCAAGTTATGCACACTAAATAGGCACAGCTAATTGAGGATCCTGTCAATTAACTACAACAAGCACAAAGTTGAACAAATAGAGATTGAAACTAGCAATTTATATTCACATAAACAAGATGTTCATCCCCCAATAGGTTCCATCAAAGCCTTAGACAAAGGATTTAGCTACTCATGGCTATGGGAAAACAAACTAAGATAGAATTCATCATAACTAGCAATAAAAATCAAAGAAAAGAAGAACTATGTTTTTGGGTATTCTCTCACAACAGTTTTTCTTGCCAAGATACTCTAAAATTCAATACATGCCTCTCTTGGGCGAAGTCTCGTATTTAAAATAGGGTTTAGGTCTAAAAATCCCGTGTTTTACACTTTAGTCCCTGAAGTTTTCTGCTTCCGCCGCGGTTCTGCCGCGGTCGCGGTCAAACCGCGGCCAAATGCCTTCTCTGAATCTCATTTTATCCGCAGCTATCTTCCACCGCGGTTCTACCGCGGTCGCGGTGGAACCGCGGTCAACACAGCTCTCTGAATCTTCAGGCCTATTTTGCGTGGTTTACTTGGGGAATTTCACAGTTGGCCTCTTTTTCTTCATTTTTGACTCAAAAAGTACTCCCTAGCCTTCCCTGGTCATATATCATCTGCAAATCATGAAAAGCACTAATAAGAGCATTTTGTTATCACTTTTATCATCAAAACTATACAAGAAGGTGGTTATTTAAGGCGTGATTATAGTTAAATTCACCTATTATCAAATAACACGACCATATACTCGTTTTGATGTTCACGCCTTGTCTGAACTAAAGCAAATGTAATAGTCAATATTTATGAAAGAAATATGATAGTATGAAATTTTCCACAGCTAATAAATAATACCAAACGCATAGTGTAAACACAATAATCAAGTATATATAACACTATATAAATCATATATTATATATATATATTACATCCAGGCTTATGTATGAATAATCACATACAGTTAACCTTTTTACAATCTTAAATAATCCATCTATAAAACGAAATCCACAAGATTAGAGACTCCTAAATCCCTCGTATAAACGAATAAATAAATCCTTATCTAGAGCAAGATCTATAACAAGAAAATAGAAAGAAAACTAATTAAAAACCTACCATGTAATTGTTTACATATGATTTAGAGTTTATGCTACACTGATAGTGTATACAACAAAAAATAAAACAAAAAAGGCAGCCCGATGAACAAGGCATCGCGTGTCCAAGCAAGGCCCGAGGAACGGCCACACCCTAAGAGGTGTGATGTAGACGGCCTAACCTAATGCAACATTAGTGGCTGCTTCCGTGGCTCGAACCAATGACCTACGGGTCATATTGAGACAACTTTACCCTTGCTCCGAGGCTCCCCTTCGTTTATAACATGAACTTTAGACTAGTGATTATAATCACAAGAAGCAATCAACTACAGGAGATGATTTCCCCAACTTGAACTCTAAATCATTCTCCAAAGGGGTCAAGTTCAAATCCAAACATAAAACTCTCGGACTATTTGATTTCTTTACAACATGAGAAACTTGAATATTATTTTCATTCAACATAGCCCTATGCCTTCTCATATGCCCACCTAAAGCTTGACCAATAGGAAATTCAAGCCCACATATTGAACACTCATGTGTTTTTGGTTTAGGAGGAGAAGTTGACAACTGATGAAAGTTCAATTCTCCCATTAATCTTGGCTTCTTATGACTTGCCCTATGACCACCAAGAGCTTGGAATGAAGAAAATTGTCTATTGCAAGTTTTACACTCGAAAACTCGATTAGGAGAGTTGTTCAATGTGTCAAAATGATTTGCTTGGCGAGAGAGAAGCATCAAGTAATTAGCCATGGTTGTAATGGTATCAAGATCACTTTCTCTTTCTCTCTTTATTGGTAGAACCACCATTTTCATGCAAATGTTTGAGAAATGGTACGTACTTTTGTTTCTTTTGTGGGTTTTTTTGGTTGAATATGGGTGTGGACGAGGGGTTTTTTGTTAACTTTTGTAGGAAGAAGAGAGAATGAAATATTGTTTTAGGTTCTTGTGGGGGGAATTAGGTTATTTATTTATAAGGGTTTTTAGTTTGATTAGTTTGACTAGGATTAGTTGAATTTTTTGTCATGACTAAATTGGGCGTGTACTTTCTTGTGGGATAAGTTATATACACTTCTTTATCTGTTTAGGAAATGACAGTGGGGCTTTTAATCTAAAAGGAGTATGCAGTAGTTTTGCTAACTTGAACTAGTGGTTTTATTCGGTGGCGGAGCTAAGAATTTTACTAAGGGATTCAAGAAATTAAAAAGTAAATATGCAAAGTAGCCAAGGAGATTTCAACATCTCTTATATAGACGCAAAAAAGATTTAACTTTATATACGTAACCTCTATCCGTATTAAATATGGTGCGGGTCGAATATTTATTAATTTTTGTATTTTCTATTTTTTACCCTCTGATATCTAACCCAACCAGCCTATTTGCGACCCCTAAGGTAGACATCATGGATCACGCAAGCGTGACAATGTGGCTTAGCGAATACTACTAATCTCCTTGCCAAAAGAAAAAAAGAAAAAAAAAACTATATAACAATAATAATAGTATTAGTCTCCTACTTGTACTAGCAATTTGCATAAATAAAGTCGTGAGTTGACTAGCGAACCAACATGTTACATGACGATATATATTTACGTAAATTCGTGGCACCTTCATTTTTCTAGAAATTCTATTAATTAGTTCCTTCCACTTTGGTTTATTCTTTACTTTGAAAGAATTAAAATGTAAAGTCAGCAACTATTATTATCATTTAGTCGTCTGTTGGGGGTTGGAAAGGGGAGTTTTGTTCACATGCTAATTAAGCAAAGGAATATAATGTTAATGTAGTGAATAATGATAAAAGGATTATTGTCATATGGTGAGCAATAATGTAGAAATTATTAAGGAAGAAATAATAATACATGGAATATTATGTAGTGATTATATATATTTTAAGTATATTTTTATTTTTAAATCTCATATTAGACATTTTATTCCACATGAAAGAATACATAGATTTTTACAAAACTTAATGCGAACATTAACGAAACAGATCATTAATTATGCGGAAATTAGTATTTATTCTGAAACAGCCGACAAACATTAATAATCACGCATTGTCTTTTTTAATTCCTCTAACCAAACATAAATAACCATGGATTGTATTATTTACGAGAATTATTTTCCCATGAAAATGCTAAACAGATATTTTGATGCATCCAATCGAAATTTATGTGAGAACACGGAATTAAACATATTATTAACTAATTAATTAATTAATTGACTAAACTTCGTGTGCTAATCGCGTTCAACATTCATTGCATGTGTACCATAGATTAATTACAGCTAGCCTTCATTGTTCACACTACATCATATTCTACTTGTTTGACCTAATTTACTAAATCAATAATATGACGTTAATATGATGATATTTTGTATTCTTGAGCCATTCTTTCATCTATTTTATTCAGTGCTATATTTTATATATTACGAAACTTCGGAGGAAATTTCATATATATATATATATACTAACGGATAACCTTATTAAGATAGATGTGAATAGGTTAGACATGTACTTTTATGGGAAACTTTGGACTTGTCTAAATCTAGAAGGTCGTAAGTAAAAACGTTATGTACTTGTTCGTACAACTGGATTTTATTTAAAAGTCATCAGTTGACAATAGTTAAAAAAAATATAGTGTGTTTGGTTGGGACAGATATGCATTTCTTTACACTTCTCTGGAGTATTTATTCGTAGAGAATTGTACGTAATGTTTATGTGTATAAGCGACGGCAGATCCAAGATTTAAATTTAACGAAATCAATATGTAAGGTTTTTAGTATTAAATATATTACATTTTTAAATTACAGGTTCATCTATATTTAGTACTTTCAACGCGAAATATAAATATATATGTAAGTCATCCGAGAAATTTGATTGGCTATACAGTTTGGATGTTCATTCTTAATCAAATGTTTCAGGCTGTACAAACAAAGAATCTTTCGGTAGGGCGTGTTTTACACCTTTAATTGCTATACCTAGCGCAAATTCAGATTAGTCGACTAAGTGTGGTTTGAATATGAATGAGTAAACAAAAAATAGATCACGTTTAACAAGAAAATACCAATTAAACAACTTTGGGAAGGCTAGTAGTCAACTAATATGAACACTTTCTATTTGTACCAACTTCTTCCTATCTCTTGACTTATGAATTAGTCTAACAGAAACTAGACTGAAGAGAAAACCATTAAAAGGGTCCTTTTTGTAATTGTCTTGATCTTTTATAAGGACAAGAACTCGCCACCTAACATCATTGAATTATATATTGACATTCAACTATATATACTTTGACATATTTGGTTCTTTGCATTGGTGACGGTTGTGACGAGATAGATAATATAACTCTACTACTCTTAATAGAGATTTCGGTTCGAGCCTTAGAAATAGAAAAAATCCTGATAGATATTGTTACTTTCCATTTTATGAACCTTATCCAGATTAGTTGGGTCCAATACGAATACTTAATACCGGTGGTAAACCAAAAAATATTCAGAGATATAGGTATTAGAAGTATGTATGTGTGTGCGCGCGCATAGAAATTTGGGGGGTTTGGGGGGTTTGGG
>NW_017677761.1:9419-12939 GCF_001879085.1 Nicotiana attenuata
GTAGAGAGTAGTAGTAGTAGTAGTAGTGTGTGTGTGTGCGCGCGCGATAGTAGGTAGGGTTGGGGTTGGGGGTTGTTCGGGGGGGGGGGGGAGATAAAAGGTCACATAAGTGATAGCTAACTAGCTACCCTCAATAATTTCCGAGATTTTTGTGCTTTTATTTTGTGGTCTTCCATTTTAGGTATTATTATTTGAAGAAATCTTTACCTGAATAGCCTTCTAGATTATAGACTATATTCTTCTACAGTTTGTCATCAAATATCCTAATCTTCCACAAAAATGTTAATTAACATGCACCTTATATTCCAGATATATTTATTTGGTAAAACTTTCCACAAACAAAAAAGAAACTGTTTGAGAACACTCACAAAGTACTCATAAAACCCCTTTGAATAACACAAGATACATAATCGAAGTCTTGAGATAACTGTGACAAAGTCATATCCACGTGATAGTGAGTTGTAAGCAAAATATTTCTTGCTAGATCTTTCAAACTTTTTACACTATCGGATACGTACATATATATCGTCGAATTTTTTTATGTATAAATAATAACTAAATTAAAATATTCGGTATAAATATAAAATATGATACCGTTTGCCATTACAGTAATTTATTCATTTATTTTGCTTTTTTAAATATTGACACTGCTTACAAAAATTCCTGCATGCGCCACCGCGCACATACACTACATGAATGTATATCCAAGTGGAATATGCACTGATTGTGAAAAAGTTTTATACTATTAGGGGCTGTCTGGTTCGTACACATTTATGCACGAAAAACCATGTATATAATTTTAAGTTGGATATAGTTTTGCTTACAATATTAGCTTAATTTATTTTTAAAAGTAAACAAGAAAAAAGAAAAAGGTAATTACGGATTTTTTTGGTGTTTTAGGCAATGTTTTAAAAGGCGGGGGGCGTGAGGCGAGGCGAAGCGTAAGCCATGAGACATGGGGCGTAAGTCCCACGGATTTCAAGATAATATAAAATAAAAAATAATTATAAAAATTACATTAAAATACAAAATTATAACAAATAATATATTTAAAATATTGATAAATTATAATTCAACTATGAATAATACGAAAAGTATGATTTATATCATAATATGCAAATTAGCCGCAACGCTGTTACAACTCAAACATCAAAAGTAATGTATTCGATACGAAATCTTATATGTATCTCTTAAGGAGTAATGAATCTTGAAAGAATTTCGATATTATAATTGATATTTTTCTTAAAATACTCCTTTTATTTAATATGCTTTCTATTTGAAAGAGAATTTATATAAAAACATAATTCACAATTTAAATATGATTCTCTAGCATCATTTATTTTTAAGTTTCAACAAGTTAGTTAAGTGACACATAATTCACCATACAATACCATGATAACTAATTATTTATAAATAGGTACTAGCTAATATTGAGCTATTAAATTAATAAGTATTGTATCTTGTAAACATGAAAAAAATAATATTTAGAAAAATAATTATAAAAAAATTATGGACTATTATATAGTAAAGACATAACAAAAGTTAATAAATAAATGCTTTTTAAATGAAAGACTTATTAAAAATTAACTATCATAGTAGTCTTAGTGGATAACGTGCAATAATTTTTATTTTTATTATGACTTAAAATACTCTCAACTTAATGATTTATGATTAAGAAAAAAGTAATTTTGAATAGTCAACGATTTATTAAGAAAATTTGAGGATTTACAAGGTTAGTTACATACAATTGCATAAAGTTCTATTAGGAGTGCCCAGTACGATGGGCGTTGGGCGTGTCCGAGGCGTAAGCTCCGATTGCCAAGGCATAAGTTTCACGGAACTAAGCCCCACACATAAGCCCAGGGGCATTTTAAGAGTGCTCCGCCCCGAGGCGAGTCCCAATTTTGCCTTATAAAACAGAGGTTTTAGGTGTTTTTATCCAAGGATTGTTAATCCCAATATATATTAGAAATCCATGTTGAATCTCGTATAAAAAAATATCATAATTGTCGTATAAAATAATTTAGATATTGATTATATTGGGGGAAAAAAATCGAACAACATATGGAATAAAATTAACCTAAATTTTATACTGAGATTAATTTTTCTAATCCCTATAACCAAAAAATCCCTCAGTGTATACATGTGTACGGTAAAATCGGAGGGTCCAATTTTCGGCCATTATAACGCCTCGTGAGCAAGGTTTCCAAAGGCTCGAGACCACGGTCGAGATTTATCCCGAGAGGACATCGGTGTTCAACCTTGAGGCAGCACCAGTCAATGGTTACGGTAGAACAGTGGGAAGTTCCCTAGGCGCACGACTAGGGCTGACAAAACCTAGAGGGTTAGCTCTGACCCATATCAGGGCATTGAGTAGTTATACCTGCCCTATATCTTTGTAATTAATGCTTTTGTACTATGTTCCCCCTCATATATAAAGGGAAATCCTTGTCATTTGTACACATCTGTTGCTAAACATTAAGAAATACACGAGCATTCTCTCTAACATATTCTCTTGAGTTTATTACTTCATTTATTGCTTGCATTCACTATGTTCTATTTATTGTTCTTCATTTATTGCCTATCATTAATCATAAAAGAGCCATCATCTTAGCTCTTATAACTGTTATCTCCCCCTCGACTGCCGCGAATCGGCCACCCAGCTCGGCCCCGAGGTCCAATAATCGACAGCTCGAGATCTCCGATCTGCCACCGTTTGGTTCGACTATTATACCGTTTCTAAGCTATAATCCAGATTCCCAACCTTTTACTTAGCATCCATCGCTTAACAACTAGCATAAAAATAGATCACGTATTTTTAGAACCACAAAATCAAATCTAATTGTTATTACCATTTTCACGGTAAACAGTTTGGCGCCCACCGTGGGGCTAAAAATAATAATGATTATTTTCTTGATGGTTTAACCACGTAACGCAAGTTATCTTTCACACTTTTTCTTGTCCAAGATCTTTGATTTCAGGTCAAAATGTCTAACTCAGTAAACGCTCGTGAAAACAT
Source organism: Nicotiana attenuata (assembly GCF_001879085.1). Taxonomy (NCBI): domain Eukaryota; kingdom Viridiplantae; phylum Streptophyta; class Magnoliopsida; order Solanales; family Solanaceae; genus Nicotiana; species Nicotiana attenuata. Next base: position 12,439 of record NW_017677761.1, read on the forward strand.
CGATCTCGAAGATCATGGGGAAAATGGTGTTGACGTCCCAAGTGTTGGTGTGCCACCACGAAACCCTGAGGATGCACCAAAATCAATTCTCGTGGACGTGGTCTCATGCAATGCTCAACACGTCGGAATAAGCTTCCACACCAACCGGAGCGTGCGCCAAGAAGATCAACAAGAAGCTCAAAAAACCCCAGCTAGGGAAGAACGGGAGGTTAGCCTTCACGTTATTTTTGAAATGTTACAGGCACAACAGCTGGCGATTGCTCAACTGCAAAGTCACCAGAAAACTCCCAGCACGGTAGCCCCGGGGACGGGGTCAAGCAACAACGGGTCGGCGGTTGATCTCGCTATTATAAAAATGCTCGAGGACCTCACAAAGAGGATCGAGTCGGGCGAAAAGAAGATAGAAGCCAACGACAAAAAGGTCGAGACCTACAATTCCAAGGTCGACCAGATTCCGGGAGCACCCCCGATCCTGAAAGGTGTGGATTCAAAGAAGTTCGT
>NW_017677761.1:24503-27433 GCF_001879085.1 Nicotiana attenuata
AAATTGCTACAAAATAGTCCCAAAATGCTCACAAGTTGTACTTGATTGCAGGTTTGATCGACAAAGCGACGAATGTCAAATATCGGCTCAAAAAGGAGTGAAACCTGCTCAAGTGTCGAAGACTAAGGAAGTTGAGGAAAAGAGGACCTAGTGCGGACCGCGCAACTGTGAACGCGGCCGCACTAGGAGGTTCAGAGGATGGCAGATTCAAGGAGCATGCTACGCGGCCGCGGTCATTTCTACGCGGTCCGCGGTCAGGCTCCGCGGCCGCGCTACTCTTTTACGCGGTCCGCGGAGCAGAGATTCAGAGAGCAAAAATTTGGCCACTTCCAAGCAAAGCGGCCCGCGTTCATTTCTGCGCGGCCGCGCTACATTTTTACGCGGTCCGTGGTCCTCAACTTCAGAGAAGCAGAAACCAGGAGTTCAAGAGCCAGCGCGGCCTCGGTCATGTTTGCGCGGTCCGCGCTGACCCCGCAGGGGTATTTTTATCCATTTTTTCCAGCCCAGTATAAATAGGACCTTTTTCCATTTTTAGGTCAAGTTTTATGTTCTGAACGCAGCTGAGCTCGTGAGACCGAATTTTGTAGCCATTTTTGGCACTTTTGCTCTTCATTATTGTGTTTTCTTCCTAGTAATTAATTAATATACTTACTTCTTCATCTATTTCTTTAATTTCTGTATCTAGCATGAGTAGCTAAACTCACTAGCTAGGGTTGTGGCTCAACCCTAGTGTGGGTAATTGATGGGTGTTGCCATCTAAAGTTAGATTGATATTGGGTGTTTGTTATTTGGGTTGATTTTAGGTTTAAATTAAGGATTGGTGGTTGCAAACACTGATTCTAGCTTTGTGGGTTTAACTCTTCTTGAGAAAGAGAGTCCATGACCCCTAAATTGACCCAACAAGGAATTGGGATGGACCCATGAGAAATGGTAGTCCCAATTAACGGGTTAAATCTCGAGAGAGTAATCACCCTACTTGAACCCTAGTAGCTTGTTCTAATTGGCCTACCCAATTGATCTCGAGAGAGTCATTTGGGCAAAATCACTCTCTCTACCGAGAGGTGCAAGAGTGGGTACAATTGTGCAACGGTTATAGCATAAGCCCCAAATATGTCAATCTATCCTTAGTAGCATCTACCCGTTAATTAGCCACCTAGGCAATGCCACGGCCCTAGTGCCTTTCTCTATATTAAATACAACTTAGCAATATTCTCGTAGCATAATTTAGTTTTAATCATTAGCTTTGTAATAGTAGTTATAAAAATCAAAGAAAACCAAAAATGTTTGAAGTGACATTAGAAGCACAACCGCAATTCTAAACTAGACAGACAATACAACTCCACTACTAGCTCCATGTGGAAATTCGATCCCGAACCACTATTCGGGTAAAAGCTATTGCGACCCGCTCTTCCTACCTTAGTGTAGTGTCGAGTCGGCAGCGATCACCTACGGGCCAGCCTAATGAGCCCCAGGGCTATACTATGAATCTAAGGATTCCTTTCAACTCGAGACCAGTTCGTCTGGCTAAAATCAAGGTAGAAAAGAAATACAAGAAGAATAAAATCGCAAGGTTTCTTTTTATACACATATGCGAAAAAACACAAGCTCCATTTACAACATACTTTGAAAGTACTATATGCAGAACCAGAAAAGGAAATCTATGCCCCCCTCCCCCTCTTGGGGACTATGGCCCGTCGGCCTCATCCTTGTTATCCTCGGCATCGGACAGAAGTGCCTTAGCGCCACGTTCGTCTGCCCTCGCCCGCTTCACCTCTTCCAAGAGGTCAAAGCCCCTAGCATGGATCTCCTTGAGGGTTTCCCTTCGAGACTTACACCAAGCATACTCTCTGCTCCTTCCCTCCCGGTCAAGAGTCCTTCTCAGCTTAGCTTGGGCATCGGCAACGTCTTTCAAATAGACCGCCACCTTCTGGTCAGCCTTAGTTCGGCTCATTACGGCTTCAGCCCGGGCATCCACAATCTCGGCCTTTACCTCCAAAAGCTCAGACTCGAGCTTCGTAATCATATCTGTTCGAACCAAACTGTTATCACAAGCTAAGCGAAGTTGAACCTCAAAAGCGGAAGATTTAGCCAGAGCACCCTTCCCCGCTTAACTCATCATACTCGCGCTTGGCTCGGCCAGCTTCGTTCCGAAGGCGCTCCAGGTCCTCCGCCTTTTTCTGCAACTGAAATAAATGAAACATTAGCCTCAGGAGCTAGAAGAAGGAATACACACTCACACGGAACAAAATCTACCTGCTCCTTCAGGTAGCTCTCATAATTCAAGCTCCGACTCGCCTCATACCGTAAGTGTGCCAACTCGACTTCTCTCTCTTCACAAAGAAGCCTGAGGGACTTCTCCCCATCCACGGCTTTCCGCAGCATGGCCTCACGATGAAGCAGCTCGGACTTGAGCTTGTCAAAAGCCTATGAAAGAGAAACTCGACGAGAGAGTAAAAATTGCAAGACTATAAAATCAACACGGACGACAAAAAACTCACCTCGGAATAGAGCCGCTGAGCTTCCTCGAAGGTTGAGCGCACATCAACTATTCTGACTCCGTCTACCCCGGAAGAACCACACCCGATGGGGACGCGATCGCTCAGCATATGCGGCTCCTGGTCTCAGGCACCCCTCGAAGTACCTTCGATGGGGAAGACATATCCTCGCCGAGCCTCCAGCCTGGAATCATCTTGCTGTAAGCACCGCCGCCTTGCGAAAGCCCCTTTTGCTCATTATTATCGCTTCGAAGCCCAGGAGCTGGCGTTTCTTCTCCCCCTCCAAGAGGGCACGGTCTCGCTCCAAAGGATTCTCCGAGGCCTACGATGATAAGGTTAGTACGCGTAAAAAGAAAACACCATTAAAGGAGCAAATCACACAGCGCGTACCATGGTGTTTGGCCTCCCATCTGCCCTTAGACAAAACTCGCCACT
>NW_017677762.1:0-27420 GCF_001879085.1 Nicotiana attenuata
CATTCAGTGGTGCCGAGGGCGAGGATGCCCAGGGTTTTCTGACAGTGTCAGCGTATGCTCCGTACAACAGGGATTCTTGAGTCTAGTGGTGTGGAATTTACCACTTTTCAGTTTACTGGGGCTGCCTTCACTTTGTGGGAGGCGTATGAGAGGCGTAGGCCTGTTGGTGCAACGCCCCTTACTTGGCAGGAGTTCTCCACTCTCTTCTTGGAGAAGTATGTACTGCAGTCCCGCAGAGAAGAGCTACGTAGGCAGTTCGAATGGTTGACACAAGGAGATATGACCGTGACTCAGTACGAGATGTGGTTTTCGGAGTTGTCTCGTCATGCCACCTGGATGATTCCGTCAGACCGTGAGAGGATCAGGAGATTTGTGGATGGCCTTAGCTACCATCTCCGTATTTTGATGACTAGAGAGAGGGTGTTGGGTGCTACATTTGATGAGGTCGTGGATATCGCTCGTGAGATCGAGTCAGTTCGCCGTTGAGAGCGAGAGGAGAGGGAGGCCAAAAGGCCTCATGGATCGGGCAGTTATAGTGGTGCTCCTTCGAGAGGCCAGTTCCAGCATGGTAGAGGTCGTTCTTTCAGGCATACTCTGTCGGCCCATCCAGAGTATCGTGGGGCATCTTCAGGTCGTGGTCATCATGGGTCTCAGCAGGGCCAGCCTTCACTTAGCGCCCTCCTAGCTCAAAGTTCATCTCGTGCCCCATCAGCTCAGGGTTCTTCTGCGCCGGGTGCATCTGCTAGTCACTCAGGTGCGAGGGGTCCCCTTCAGTCCCCATCTCCAGCACCGGGTAGTTGTTAGGAGTGTGGAGAGTTTGGTCACATGAGGAGACAGTGTCCTCGACTCCGTGACGGTCAGCATCAGCAGAGGGGTCAGCCCTCGACTTCTGCTCCAGTTACTTCACCACCCGCCCAGTCAGCTAGGGGTGGAGATCAGGCAGCTAGGGATCTCCCTAGAGGGAGAGGCCGATCAGGCGGTGGCCAGGCTCTATGCCAGGCAGGACAGATGCCATTGCTTCAGATGCTGTCATTACAGGTATTGTTTCAGTCTGCCACAGAGACGCCTCAGTATTATTTGATCCCGGTTCCACCTATTCTTATGTGTCCTCATATTTTGCTCACTATTTGAGTGCGCCCCAGGAGTTTCTTGCTTTACCTGTTCATGTGTCTACCCCGGTGGGTGACACTGTTGTTGTGGACCGTGTGTACCGGTCATGTATTGCGGCTATTGGGGGTCTGGAGACCCGAGTTGATCTATTGCTATTGAGCATGGTGGACTTTGGTGTTATTCTAGGCATGGATTGGTTATCTCCGTGTCATGCTATTCTAGACTGTCATGCTAAGACGGTCATTTTGGCTATGTCGGGTGTACCGCGGATCGAGTGGCGTGGTGTGACTGATTATGTTCCGAGCAGGGTGGTCTCTTTCTTAAAGGCCTAGCGTATGGTTGGGAAGGGTTGTCTCTCATATCTTGCTTTTGTGAGGGACGTCGGAGCTGAGACTCCTAGTATTGATTCCGTTCCAGTTGTGAGGGACTTTCCCGATGTATTTCCTACAAACCTGCCGGGCATGCCGCCGGATAGGGATATTGATTTTGGTATTGATCTGGTGCCGGGCACTCGGCCCATCTCTATTTCGCCATATCATGTGGCACCAGCGGAGTTGAAAGAATTGAAGGAGCAGCTTCAGGAACTCCTAGATAAGGGGTTCATTCGGCCTAGTGTGTCACCTTGGGGTGCGCCAGTTCTGTTTGTGAAGAAGAAGGATGGCACAATGAGAATGTGCATCAATTATAGGCAATTGAACAAGGTAACAATTAAGAACAAGTATCCCCTGCCTCGCATTGATGATTTATTTGACCAGCTTCAGGGAGCGAGGGTGTTTTCCAAGATTGATCTCCGTTCGGGTTATCACCAGTTGAAGATCAGGGATTCAGATATTCATAAGACTGCTTTCAGGACTAGATATGGTCACTATGAGTTTCTTGTCATGTCTTTCGGGCTGACCAATGCCCCAGCAGCGTTCATGCATTTGATGAACAATGTATTTCGACCTTATCTGGATTCGTTCGTTATTGTTTTCATTGATGATATTCTGGTGTACTCGCGTAGTCAGGAGGAGCACGCGCAGCATTTGCGAGTTGTATTGCAGAGATTGAGGGAGGAGAAGCTTTATGCAAAGTTCTCCAAGTGTGAGTTTTGGCTCAGTTCAGTGGCTTTCTTGGGACACGTGGTGTCCAGCGAGGGTATTCAGGTTGACCCGAAGAAGATAGAGGCGGTTCAGAGTTGGCCCAGACCGTCCTCAGCCATAGAGATTCGTAGTTTTCTTGGGTTGGCAGGCTATAATCGCCGGTCTGTTCAGGGATTTTCCTCCATTATATCGCCCTTGACCAAGTTGACTCAGAAGGGTGCTTCATTTGTATGGTCGGACGAGTGTAAGGAGAGCTTTCAGAAGCTCAAGACAGCTTTGGCCACAGCTCCAGTATTGGTTTTGCCGTCAGCTTCAGGTTCATATACGGTATTTTGCAATGCTTCTAGAGTTGGGATTGGTTGTGTATTGATGCAGGAGGGTAGAGTTATTGCTTATGCTTCTCGTCAGTTGAAGCCCCATGAGAAGAACTACCCCGTCCATGATTTGGGGTTGGCTGCCATAGTTCATGCATTGAAGATTTGGAGGCATTACTTGTATGGCGTATCTTGTGAGGTATTCACTGATCATCGCAGTCTTCAGCATTTGTTCAAGCAAAAGGATCTTAATTTGAGGCAGCGGAGGTGGCTAGAGTTACTTAAGGATTATGATATTACCATTCTATATCACCCGGGGAAGGCCAATGTAGTGGCCGATGCTTTGAGCCGAAAGGCGGTGAGTATGGGGAGCTTGGCATACATACCAGTGTAGGAGAGGCCATTTGCAGTTGATGTTCAGGCCTTGGCCAATCGGTTTGTGAGACTAGATATTTTAGAGCCCAGTCGGGTGTTGGATTGCGTGGTTTCTCGGTATTCCTTGTATGACCGCATCAGAGAGTGTCAGTATGATGATCCGCATTTGCTTGTCCTTAAGGATAGTGTTCAGCATGATGATGCCAGGGATGTGACCATTGGTGATGATGGTGTGTTGAGGATGCAGGGCCGGATTTGCGTGCCCAATGTGGATGGGCTTCGGGAGTTGATATTGGAGGAGGCCCATAGCTCGCGGTATTCCATTCATCCGGGTGCCGTGAAGATGTATCAGGATCTTAGACAGCACTATTGGTGGCGGAGGATGAAGAAAGATATTGTGGGGTTTGTAGCTCGGTGTCTCAATTTTCAGCAGGTGAAGTATGAGCACCAGAGACCGGGTGGCTTGCATCAGCAGATGATTATTCCCGAGTGGAAGTGGGAGAGGATCACTATGGATTTTGTTACCGGACTCCCTCGGACTTTGAAGAAATTTGATGCTATTTGGGTGATTGTAGACAGGCTGACCAACTCCGCGCACTTCATTCCTGTTCGTACTACTTATTCTTCAGAGCGGCTGGCAGAGATTTATATTCGGGAGATTGTTCGGTTGCATGGTGTCCCAGTTTCCATTATATCAGATCGGGGCACTCAGTTTACTTCGCAGTTTTGGCAGACTGTTCAGCGAGAGTTGGGTACTCAGGTGCATTTGAGCACAGCCTTTCACCCTCAGACGGACGGGCAATCCGAGCGCACCATTCAGATATTAGAGGATATGCTACGCGCCTGTGTCATTGACTTTGAGGGTCATGAGATCGGTTTCTACCGCTTGCAGAGTTTGCCTACAACAACAGCTACCAGTCGAGCATTTAGATGGCTCCGTATGAGGCTTTATATGGGAGGCGGTGTAGATCTCTAGTTGGTTGGTTCGAGCCCGGTGAGGCTAGATTGTTGGGGACATATTTGGTCCAGGATGCATTAGAGAAGGTGAAGGTGATTCAGGAGAGACTCCGTACAACGCAGTCGAGACAGAAGAGTTATGCGGACAAGAAGGTTCGAGATGTATCCTATATGGTTGGTGAGAAGGTCCTGCTGAAGGTTTCACCCACAAAGGGTGTTATGAGATTCGGAAAGAAAGGGAAGTTGAGTCCGCGGTTCATTGGGCCTTTTGAGGTACTTAGGAGGATTGGGGAGGTGGCTTATGAGCTTGCCTTGCCACCTAGCTTGTCGAGCGTGCATCCAGTTTTTCATGTTTCTATGCTCCGGAGGTATATTGGAGACCCGTCCCATGTTCTGGATTTCAGTACGGTTCAGTTGGAGGGTGATTTGACTTATGAGGTAGAGCCAGCAGCCATTTTGGATCGTCAGGTTCGGAAGTTGAGGTCAAAGGATGTTGCTTCGGTGAAAGTGCAATGGAGAGGTCGGCCCGTGGAGGAGGCTACCTGGGAGACCGAGCGGGAGATGCGGAGCAGATATCCTCACATATTTGAGGCTTCAGGTATGTTTCTTGACTCGCTCGAGGACGAGCGTTTGTTTAAGTTGGGGAGGATGTGACGACCCGACCCGTCGTCTCATGAGTCACCTCTCCGTTTCCCCCATTTTCTGCTTCTTTATGCTTCGTTATCCGTGTCTTGTGTGATCGAGTTGGTTTGGAGAAGTTTTGGTAAGAGATGAGACACTTAGTCTCTTTAAGGAAGGCTTAGTTTGGAAAAGTCAACCGGATGTTGACTTGTGTGTTAGAGGGCTCGGATATGATTTTCGATGGTTCGGTTAGCTTCGGGAGATGATTTATGACTTGGGAGTCTGATCGGAAGTGAATTTGGAGGTCCGGTGTAGAATTAGGCTTGAATTGGCGAAGTTAGTATTTTGGCGATTTCCGGTTGATAGGTGAGATTTTTATCCGAGGGTCGGAATGGAATTCCGAGAGTTGCAGTAGCTCCGTTAGGTGATTTGGGGTGTGTGTGCAAAATTTCAGACCATTTGGAGGTGATTTGGTTAGGTTTTTGATCGAATGCGTATTTCGGAAGTTTTTGAAGAACTTAGGCTTGAATTCGATGAGAATTGACGGTTTTAGTGTTGTTTGAGGTGTTTTAATGATTGGAACAAGTTTGAATGGTGTTTTATGATGCGTGTGTTCTTTTGGTTGAGGTCCCGGGGGCCTCGGGGTGATTTCAGATGGCTATCGGGATGAGTTTTGGACTTGTGCAAATTGCAGGCCTGCTGCTTCTGGTATTTCCGCTTCTGCGGAATTGGAACGCAGAAGCGGTCTCGCAGGTGCGGAAGATAGGGCGCAGGTGCGGTTTTTGTGTGGGCTCGTCAGGACCGCAGATGCGGAGTGGGGACCGCATCTGCAGAGTCGCAGATGCGACATTTAGACCGCAGATGCGATATTTGGGGCTTAAGTGAAATTCCGCATATGCGGAGGGCCGACCGCAGAAGCGGTCTCGCAGAAGCGGTTAAATGACCGCAGATGCGGTTATAGCTGGGCAGAGATATAAAGTTTCATCTTCGCGAAATTTTGAAGGGTTTTTCATTCTAACCTCGGACTTGGAGGATTTTGGGCGAAATTAACAAGGGATTTCAAGGGTTTTCGATAAGGTATGGATTTTCGGACTCAAAACACGATTTTATGGTGTTAATACATGGGTTTGGACTGAAAATTTAAGAAAATTATGGACAAAAATGGTGGTTTAAGGCTTGAAACTTAAGAGAGCAAAAATTGGGATTTGTGGGGTCATTTGGACTCCGATTTTGGTATTCTTTATATGTATAGACTCGTGACGAGATAAGGAACCCGTTGGTGTAAAAATTTCTGAGATTCGAGAAGTGGGCCCGGGGCTCGGGTTTTGCTAATTTTGAGATTTTTGATATTTTTTCGATTGTTTTCGATTGGGTATTGTTTCCTTAGCATATTGTGACGTATTCGTTGTGGTTTTGATCAGATTCGACGCGCGAGGAGGTCGATTTCAGAGGCAAGGGCATAGCGAGCTAGAGTTTGGCCAGCTTGAGGTGAGTAATGATTATAAATGATGTCCTGAGGGTTTGAAACCCCGGATTTGCACATCGTAGTGCTATATTGAGGTGACTTGCACGCCGGATAGCGAGCGTGGGGTAGAGCACCATTTGGGATTGTGACTTGGTCCATCCTGATTAATGATTTTTACTGTATTATTGACTGAGAGTTAATTATTATCATTATGATTTGGGCTAGTTGCCATGTTTGGGGCCTTGTGCCGACCTGTAGAACCCTTAGGGGCATTGTTACTGATTGACCTCACTTTACTTGTTAAAAATCATACCCTCAGTCATGCTTATAACCGTGTAATATAATATGAACTGGCTTTTGAAATTGCCAAACCGAAATGGAAGTAAAATGTGGGCTGGGATCCCTATCTTATCTTGGTATGCCTAAGAGGCTATGTTTATATTGACTGAGAGGGGTTGAGAACCCAATAGTGAGGATGTTTGATACGTTATGGATCGGGCTGCACGCCGCAATAAGTGTATATTTATATATATATGGATCGGGCTGCACGCCGCAGCAATATAGCGCTTGGGCTGTAGGAGCCCCTCCGAAGTCTCACACCCCCAGTGAGCGCAGTCGACTATTATTATGGATCGGGCTGTGCGCCACAACGATATACGGATCGGGCTGCACGTCGCAGCGGTATATTTATGATTTCATTTATTTTGAAAAGTATATGAGTTGAGTACTGAGGAAAAATAATAAATAAACGAACAATATGCTCTAGGAGCGGATTTTTATACCTGATTAATACTTGTTAAGTTACCGGTTCTACCTGGTTTAAGGAATTTCACTTGACTTCTTAATTATCTGTTGTTTAAATGGTTCTACTACTTTGATATAGAACTGCTTAGTGCCTTTACGTGATTTTATACTGTCAGTCATTATTTGTTTTTATTACTCACTGGGTCGGAGTACTCACATTACTCCCTGCACCGTGTGTGCAGATCCATGTCCCTGAGGTGTAGTACGAGTTTTCCTGCGGTTCAGATTTCACTGGAGTTATCGAGGTAGCTGCATGGCGTCTGCAGACCCGATTTCTCCCTCTATCTTTCTTTAATTTTCCGCATTTTAGACTGTTCCTGTATTAGACTGTTGAACTCATGTAATAGAGGCTCTTGACTTGTGACAGCGGATCAGTGGGCCATTGTAGGGATTATTATTATTATGGTTTCCGCACATTTCATCTTTTATTTCAGACTTCTATTCCTATCAGTTGATAATTAAATTTTGTTAATCAGTATTGAATTTTACTAGAAAGGGATTGAGAGTGTTGAATTGGTCGGACTTGCCTAGCATTGTGTTGGGCGCCATCACGAACGGGGTTGGGGTTGTGACACAACTGACATCCAAGAAATTCTAAAGGAACAAAATATAGTAAAATCAAGACTTCTACTGATTCCAGAATTTCCTTTGATCACTTCTTCGAATCCAAGGCACCAAATCCGCAAGAATCCAACTATAGAGCTGCTTCTTACAAAGCTGTTAACCCAGGTTCCCAGTATGAAACTTCTTGTTGCTAAATCAGCCTTGTTTTCTAAGTACCTCATGGATCCGACCATGGGAGAAGGTCAAATTCACAAGGTTACTTCAGTTATACTACCATGCTATATTGACAGACCTAGATTAAAACTCAAGAATACAAAAAAAAAAGAAGAGATGATTATTCATGAGTTTAACCACGTTGAAGGTTAAACACATAAATCGCTGGAGGTTCCAGCTCAGAATCATAGCAGCCTTGCCTTATGAGCATTCATACAGATTTTAAAAGTAGGGGAGGGAGATTTAATCCATGAACCTGACCATGTAAATGGTCAGGCCTAATGAATAAACATGATTTCCAGGGAAGGAGCTAAGCAGGTTTTGACTAATCAGAAAATGTATAAATAACTTCAAATAGTTAGTAATCAAATCTATCAAAGAAACTGAGCTTTAGGACATACATAAGTGAAGAAACCTTAAAGCATTTTCCTAAGGGAAAGGTTATTTTTGCTGCAAAATGACATGAACAGACACAGCCATAGTCAACAAAGGGAGACAAATCACATTCATTCAGAAAATTTCAAATACATAGGAGTCATTCAAGGGAATAGCCGTGTGTACCTTGAAACAAAAGTAACCAAGTGAGATGAGATTGATAAAACTATTTTAGAGAGCAAGAACAGTAGCAGTAAACCAGACAACTTCAACAGCCCCCAAAATCAAACTTCAAACACAGAATCAAAAACTAGAAGAACCCCAGAATCCAGCTAAAAGAACTAAGAAAAATCTTCTATTTCAAACCATGTTTTCAACTTGTAAAGAATCAGAAAGAATGAGAAAAGTTTTTGAGTCTTTTCAAAATTTCTGGAATCTGAACTTTTCAGAACAGGGAATGTTTGTGCAGTAAATTTTTGATGATCATCAGTGTTTGTGTGAGTGAGTGCTGTTCCCTTTTATAAAGTGTGCAAGAAAATGACATCAAAAGGGAATATTCTGACCTAGATTCCTAAATTTCAGAATAGTATAGCCTTTTTGACAGCTGTATATCCTTTTCCTCTTATCCAATATCGGCATTGGCTAAGGATAGGGACAACTGTCCTAAGTTCTAAAATTTTCTGATTTTTAGCCTAAGTGAAAATCCAATTTTACCCTTTAAGTTACTGCTTATTTCAGTTTTACCTAGACTCTTTTAATTCAAATAAGGCCCCTAAAGTCCTACTGATTTTCATATCAAGGCAACCAACTTAAACTAAAGCAAAAGGTGCATCAGATATCAATGGAACTGTGGAAACTATTGATAATTGAATTGAATCAACCTATCTTTATTAAGACTGCTTTTTTTTTTTCCAATTAACTACAGAAATTACAAGGAACACATAAAACCTGAATTAACCCAGCATATAAAAATCTGAAAGTTGGAAGGAGAGAACACTTGATCAATTATGGAATCAATGCAATTTTAGCACAGAAGTTTGAACAACTACTAACTAAACAACCACTTTAAAGCTAAAATCAGATGTGATGTTTGGGGACCCAATTCCGAAAAATAAAACCCTTTTCTTTTATTTTCAAATTGTTTTCTTTTCTTTCTTTTTCCTTTTTTTAATTAAAAATTCTAATAATTAAAAATCCTAAATTACCTAGAATGTGAGATTAAACTAATCACTTAATTATAAAAATTGTAAACAATACTTAACTCTAGATTAAAAAAGAAAAATCAATAAACTAAAATTAAAGACAAAAAATGTGGAAATGAGCTATTTTTGTGATTTTCAAATTTTATAAAGCAAGAAATTACTGATTAATTCTAAAAGTGTAAGAAATAAATCCTAAATGCAATGCATGATATTTTTGGTTTTTTTATGATTTGAATAAAAATTAAACAAGCAAGAAAAATGTAAACAATTAATAAAAATCTACAAAATTCCTAAAAATGGCATATAATTAATAAAAAATTTATTTTCTTAGATTTTGTAGGAGTATTTCATGTATGGCAAAAATCACATGCTCACAGCTGCCCCTCTTTGCTCGGAGACACGAAGGGTTTTCGGGCAAAGATAAAATGAGCAATTACGAGGGATTTTTGCCCGTTTGAAACTCCATGAGAAGCATTTTTTTTGAAAGAGTCCGACTGGACCTTGCTTCAGAGGTTGCCTACATATCCTTGGCTATAAAGGAATCAGGTCAGTGTAGTTCTGGAAGTTTCGGTAGCTGGGACTATCGGGAAGCTGTGATTTCACTGTTGTTGCTGATGCTGCTTGCTGAACTCCTTATTACACCAAAAATGGAAAGTAAAAAGCTAAGCTAGCTAAACCTACCAACTACGAGTTGCAAGATTCCTATCTATAAATCTCTTGAAGCTTGATCTTGAGCCTTGGCTGGTTCTTGCTGTAGACTCCGATCTGAATCTTGATGCTCGTCAGCTGTGACCACTGGTTCACTCTTCAGCTTTGGATCAAGGCGAGACATGCGAAGCCTATGATTTCAATCATATCTTGAGCAGTCCGCATCCTTTTCCATTTCAGCACTTTGAGTTTATTGCTTTTTGCTCTTTTTCTTCTTTTCATTATTTTGGATTGAGACTCATTCTTTTGGTCATCTCAAATCCTGTGGCTCGAGGTAAAACCTGCTCAGACACCCAAAACAAACAAACGAACGAAATTTTTCTGCCTCAGTTGTCACTAGGAAAATTTCGTGAGTTATTTGCAACTAAAATCTACATTATTTCTCTATTGAAAGCAATAAAACAAGGATTGTGTGTCTTTAAAAGGAAAGATTAGGGAATGGAGCCCTATATCTAAAATTCTCAACTAGGGAATGGAGGCCCTATGTTTGGCAAAAGGCGACTAGGGAATGGAGGCCCTATGTCTAAAATCTCAACTCAGGGATTGGAGCCCTAATGTTGAAAAAAAAAATAAAAACAAAAAGCGACTAGGGAATGGAGGCCCTATGTCTAAAATTCTCAACTCAAGGATTGGATCCCTAATATTGGTAAAGAAAGGCGACTAGGGAATGGAGGCCCTATGTCTAGAGTCTCAACTCAGGGATTGGAGCCCTAATGTTGGCAAAAAGGCGACTAGGGAATGAAGGCCCTATGTCTAAAATCTCAACTCAGGGATTGGAGCCCTAATGTTGGTAAAAAGGCGACTAGGGAATGGAGGCCCTATGTCTAAAATCTCAACTCAGGGATTGAAGCCCTAATATTGGTAAAAGGCGACTAGGGAATGGAGGCCCTATGTCTAAAAAATCAACTCAGGGAATGAAGCCCTAATGTTGGTAAAAAGGCGTAAAAGATTGAGGCTAGGAGTCCTAAGCTATCATTTTTGGATTTTCTTCTTATTTTTTTTCTTTATTTACTTCAATCTTCATTTCATTTTTCAATAAAATGCAGGAAAGAACTTGGAGTAAACTTCCCTTTTTGGATTGGTTGTTGTGGCAAGCTGTTTCTAGCTCTTGCGCATCTTTTCCCTTTCGGTTGCACCTGCTTCTCGCACGGTTGCTTTGGATTGCACCTGTCTCAACTCTTCAAACAAAGAACAATTGTTAGTTTGAAACGGTGGTTGGTTTTGTGGCCTTCATTGTTTTTGATCACTTGATCTCGGCCCAACTCTTTTGGTGAGAAACTCTGCTGCCTGCTGGCTTTTCTGAAGATTGATCTCTATACTAAAACCGAGGAACTCAACTTTTCACAATTTCTCACGACGGCTTAATCCCATAGGCTTTGGCCCTTTCACTTTATTCTTCCTCTAGGGGCTTTGACTTTGGATTTCTTTTCATTTTCAATAAACTCTTATTTCAGAGCATCAGTCATCATGGCCAGTCGGGATCGACTTGATGCACCCGCTGAGGCTGGATACCTCTCTACACATTAACTCGCGCCAAATGAGAACCCTGTAAACCAGTCTTGCCATCCTTTCTTTGTCTTAGTTTCGGAACAGTGTTATACCGAAAGGGATTCAAAGAAAACAAACAATGGAATGAAGAATGAGTTTAAAACAAGAAGTGTCCCTTTCGGGGAAAGGAAAGGAGGACTTATCTGGAGTACATGCGGACTTCAATGAACATGACATGCCTTTTGGACTGGATGCTTGATCTGTGTAAACTGTCCGACTCTCAGAAATTCATCACAACTCTCACTTTAAAATTTGAGAAACCTTGCCAGGACTTTGTCGGCGCCGATGGCTGTGAGGATCCTTTTTTTCGATCACTGGCGCCCTTTGCGAGTTTTCACTAGCTGACTACTCTCATTTCTCTTCTCACCATCGCCTTATAGTGCCCTTTGTGAGTTTTCACTAACAAGACTCTCTTTATTTCTTTGCTTACCATCGCCTCATGGTGCCCGTGTGGGTTTTCACCGATAAGACTCTCTCATTTCATTTCTCTCATTTTGTTGTATCAGATCCAAGTAAATGTATTCTTCGGTCCTTGAACATTCTCACCGATTGATCAGAAGGACTTGAACAGGGTTTGGGTAAAAAGGATTTGGACTGAATTACAACTTTGGAACCATTAAGGCGGGATCATCGCCGAACCATTATAACATCTGCCCCAGTTTCACTTTTTGGGGGACATTGGGTGTGACTGAACCCCAGAGAGAGGCTGCCTACGTATCCTTTCGGAATCAAGTCGAACGTAATTCAGAGAAACACATTTTTTTTAATTTTCTTTTGTTTTTCTGGGGTTTTTTTTGTTTTTTCCTTCTTTTCCTTTTTTTTCGTTCTTTTTTTTCATTTTCTTTGTATTTTCTTCCTTTCCTTTTTTGAATCTTTCTTTTCTTTTCCTTTTTTTTCATTTCATTTTTCAATAACACTTTCAGGTTCCAAAGAGGGTAATCAAAGAATGGGAGCTGGCTCAAAGGGTTTGCAAAGGGTTGATAGTGTTTGGGTAGCGAGAATGAAAGCCTTCGTCATCCCAACCAGAGAATATTAGAACTATACGGAGGATCCAACATAGTACCTTTTCACTGCATTTGCATTGGCAGTTATATTACGGACATTTCCTTCGATGTGTCCAAGTACAACGCACTCTTTTGGCAGTACTCTTATTGTAATATATGGACCTTTCCAATTCTGGAACCAATTTTCCTTCAGTTGTTCAAACTCTTTGTTTTATTTCCTCAAACTTATCTTCTTTGCATTTCGACTCTTGATTCATTATTTCGAAGTCTGACAGCGTTTTGGGATCTGGGCATGAAGTCCGCAAGCATGTCATGTTATTGAAATCTGCATTTAACAGAATTGAAAAGAGAATAAGAAAATGACAAGATTAGGAAAAGAGACATTCCTGGACAATGAAATATTAATTTTATTTGATTTCTTTTTGATATTTTGATTGATGTTTTGATTTTTTTTCTAGTTTTTAAAGATAGAAGGGTTTACATCGGAAAGTAAGACAATAAAGTAAAACATCCAGATCACACCCTGAGATAATCCGGACGCAGAAAGGACAGCAAGATTGGCTACCGAGACTCCCGTCTGATGGGGAACTTCATGCTTGGCGACCATTTTGTGGCTTTCCTTCTGTTTCGGCAATGGCTGCAATGGCCTTCAGTGCCGTTACTCAGCTTCACAAATCATTCCGACTATTGGCCCGGTGTTGTGGGCAGACAACAGATTGTTCATCACATTAGGAGCTTCCTTATCCCGAAAAACGATTCTTTCAGCTTCAATCAAATCTTCAACTGCCCTCTTGAGGGTCCAACAGTCCTCTGTACTGTGTCCCACTGCTCCAGATAGCATCAGCTCGGTGCGAGGGGGACTCAGGGTTCGGCCGGTTCGGGGCCACTGGCTGCAATAGATTTAGCCTGATTAGCTTTTGGATCAAGTTTGAATATGATTCACCAATAGGGGTGAACCGATTCTTTCTGAAAGGCTCTCTTGGGCGAGGATTGTATTGGGAATCATCTGGTTGAGGATTATATGGATCTTGGTAAGGACGGGCATTTCTGGGAAGTGGAGCTCGGTTTTGTGTATAATGTTGTGGCCGCGGGTAAGGTTGCGCGTTCATCACCGCATGGGGAGGCGGTGCCACGGCATAAGCAGCATCTTGAAGGGGATAATAGTGTGGTGGGACGATAGGAGGCACATATGATTGGCTGAATGACCTGTGGGCCCCCCTCGAGCTTGACACCATCATGGCCCCCTCTTCAAACCCATTTCTGTTCATCAAACCCTCCAAACCATTCTGAGCAGCCTGTGATGTGGCATGTGATGTGGCCTTAAAGGCAGCATGACTCAAGATTCGACCTATTTTTAAACCGTTCTCGACCATTTCCCCGATTTTGATAGCCTCAGCAAATGGCTTACCCACAGCAGACATCATGTTCTGGAAGTAGTCGGCCTCTTGGGCCTGCAGAAAGGCCGTGACCATTTCAATTTCGTCCATTGGAGGCTTTACCCTGGCAGCTTGCTCACGCCATTTGATAGCGTATTCGCGGAAGCTTTCCGCGGTTTTCCTTTTCAAATTGGACAAAGTGTTCTTGTCGGGAGCGATGTCCACATTATACTGGAACTGGTGGACAAAATCTCGTGCCATATCATCTCACACGTGCCAATGAGCAATTTCTTGATCCGTATACCACTCAGAAGCGATTCCGGTGAGGCTTTCCCCAAAATCGTCCATAAGTAGCTCCTCTTTTCCAACAGTACCCCTCAACTGGTTACAGTATCTTTTCAGATGAGCGACCGGGTCTCCATGCCGGTCGTACTTTTCAAATTTTGGTATCTTGAAGCCAACTGGCAAGTGGACATGGGGAAACATACAGAGGTCAGAGTATGAGACACTCTTTTGGCCACTTAGACCTTGCATGTTTTTCAAGCTTTGTTCCAGGCTCTTCATCTTCCGAGCAATTTCCTCTTGCTCGGGATTTTTAACAACCTTTTCTAGCTCCACCGAGAGATCATATCGCGGAGGTTGAGTGAAAGAGTACGGGGTCACATATTTTATTTCTGGTTGAAGCTGTGGACCCTTAAAGATGAACATTGGAGGCGGTGCCGTTGAAGCCGGTGCCTGGGGGCGAACCACAGAAGGCATGCCAGAATCGTTGGAGGGCATTGGAGGGTGCCCGCATGGGATGAGCGGGTTGGGCACAGGGGCATTGGTAACCTCACCTGACCTAGGGATCAACTCAGGGAACCTAGGGATTGCACTTGGCGGTTCCCTACCATTAGACCAGGCGTCCCACATTTCCCATATGCGGAGACGCAACATCTTATTCTCTTCAATAGCTGTTGGTTCCAACTGCAGAATAGCCGATGATGGGCTATCCTCAGAACCGATGTTTGGTAGATTGCTTGCGGAGGTCATCCGTGCCTTTGGATCTTGTGAATGAGGGAAGGCTAGACTACCAACAAAACCAACCACCAAAACCTGGCTAGTTTGCACATCGAACAACCTTGTTAGTTTTGAAACATTTAACATATAGGAAATCGCACGTTGGGATGCAATGCACCTAACAGTTAAACGCTTCTACCATGTGTTTGCACAGTTGCATATTTCATCCCGGCCTTAATTAACCCTCTATTTTTTTTCACTCTTTTTCTTTTCTTTTTCAATTTCTCTCTCTTTTTCTTTTTCATTTTATTTTTCACTCAAATTTTTTTTTAGCTATGATCGAATCTGATGGGGGTTGCCTACGTATCATGACCCTGCATGAATCAGATCTTGCGTAGTTTGGGAAGATTTGGAATAGAGTGAATAAACTAACTTTCTTTTCTTTTTTTCTTTTTTGAAATTCTTGAAAGAAATGCTTTAAAAGAAGAAAGAAAATATTTTTTTTTGATTTTTTTTGATTTTGATTTTTCTTTTGTTTTCAAAGAAAGGCTTCTAAAAATTTCTTTCCTTTTGATTGGGACTTTGGGAATTTCAAAAGTAAAAAGAAAATATTTTTGTTTGAGTTTTTATTTGTTTTCTCTTTTTCTAAAGAAGAAAGAAAATATTTTGGATTTTGGATATAACCTCTTAATTTTCGAAAGAGGGATTTTTTCTTTAAGAAAAAGATTTTGAATTTCTGAGCTTTTATTTATTTACAAAAGTACTTCTAAAGAAATGCAAAAATATTTTTTGGACTTCAATTTTTTCAATTTTTTTTTATTGACATTTACAAAAAAAAGACATCTAAGGAGTATATATTTTTTTTTGGATTTTTTTAAAAATTGGGGTCGGAACCGATGAGGTTTGCCTACGTATCTCACCGGTGAGAATCAGACCTGCGTAGTTCGATCAGTTTTGTCATAAAAACATGATATTTGACTCACTCTTTTTGAAATAAATTTTCCTTTTCTTTTTTTTTTTCAAAAATTCGGTAGAGTTTCGAGACTTTTTCAGATACCGAAATTTTTAGAAACCGGGTAAATTCTCTATCCTACCTCACTCTTGGTTTTCCTCTTTATTTTCTTTTCCTAACCGGTCAACATGCAAGCCGAAACAGATAAATATTCACATAGCACGTAGGATGCATCAGGATGGTCTTTATTTTGGGTACACCTGCCCTAGACGGACCCAACCCCTGTGTTAAGTCCCCAAGGTCAAATGCACGTGATGCAAATAATCGTTCCTACTAGGGATTCGGCATGAGGTTGCGTTATTCTAGGTTTAAAACCTGGGGTTTGTGGTCTAGACATGGGTTACCCGAGCGGACAACTGGGGTCGAGGAGGGGGCAACGTACCGGGAGCGCGAAAGTCTGCCCGGCCTTGTTGCTTGCCCATCCCCGTCTTTTTTGGTATAATTTCAACAGAAAATGCGGGCCACGCGAACGTGTGCACCATTTTCAGAAGACTCAGAGGGGAGGCGTAAGAAGACATTTAAATACAGTTCAAGTAATATCAAAGCGGTAAATGACAATTAGCACATTAAGTCTACAAAATACAGTAATATCAACAATAAAGCCAAATAAAAATCGCATTAACAAGCTCGAATTCTTGAACCCTGAACCGGAAATTCTGGGTTCTTATTCCCCAGCAGAGTCGCCAGAGCTGTCACACCTCCTTTTTTAAGCACCCCGGGGGGAGTATATATAAGGGAGTTTTTCCAATTTAAGTGACATTATTCGAAATGGGATTATTTATTCAATTCAGAGTCGCCACTTGGAATAAATTATGGTGTCTCAAGTCACTGGTTTATTCTAAATCCCAAATCGAGGAAGTTTTATTTTTAAAGAGTCTGCAAACCAGAAATTCTAGATAAGGAATTCTGTTAACCCGGGAGAAGGTGTTAGGCATTCCCGGGTTCCGTGGTTCTAGCACGGTCGCTTAGCAATTTATACTTGGCTTAATTTTTTAACTACTCGTTTTTAAGACCTATGTGCAATTATCTTTTTACCGCTTTTAAATTACTTGAATTATTCGTAATTAAAGAATTGAGTTACGCGTACGTATACTCTTTTCTTTTGGCGCGTCAAAATCATGTCACGCGAACGTGTCCACGATTAATAACGCTTTGTTGATTTATTAAGAAAAGTTTGGTTGAAGTTGCGTGAACGCATCCCTCGAGTCATTTTTTAGAATTAAATTTGCAATTATGTTACGCGAATGTATATGTAATCACAATACTAATCTAAATCGGGCCTAAAGTAAACTATGATGTTCATGAATTATTTTAATACTAAGTTGTTATTTACGTGAGGGACATGGGCTTAGGGGTTTATTTTTTATGGCACACCTCAAATGATTTCAAGAGAAATTAATTATTTAAGGTCAACTAGTACGCTCCTATTTAGGACTTAATTCAACAAGGCTAATCAATCAATGGAGAAGGTCCTAGAATATTATTTGGGTAAAAGGGGATGGGCCAGAACAACCCCTACTAACTCAGTTTGAAGGAAATGGAGAAATGGGCTCGCGATAAGGCCCATAAACCAGAAGCCTGGGTTACAATTACAAGTCCTGAAGCCCACAGCCCACATTGGGCTTAATTTCCAAGCGGCCCAGCTATACCTTGGCATCGACTGGGCCTATCCATCTCTAAGCAAAAATACTAATTAACGAAGATACAATTAATTCAAACCATTCTTATGGAAAATCGATGCAAGACTGATTTGGAAATTTGCTCTAACAAATTAAAATTCAAACCATATTGAACAAGGATTTGTATTCAAAGAATTAAATTCTGCTAGGTCAACTTGTATAGTCCAAATGCCAAAGCCCAAATGGCCCAGGTCAGACTTGCATTGAATAGGCCTAGGGTATGGGCCTAATTGTGACCCAATTCCAGATTTTGCATACATCTCCAAATAATTTTATTGCACCAAACAAAATAGCCCACTTTTGTAGGCTTACTGATAACTAACTGGATTTAAAATTAACAGTCCATTTACAAATTTGTAAGTCCAAAAATTATACAATGAAGTTTTAACTCATAGAGAATCAGCACATTAACAACTTGTGACGATCCGACCCGTCGTCTCATGAGTCACCGCTCCGTTTCCCCCATTTTTCTGTTTCCTTATGCTTCGTTATCCGTGTCTTGTGTGATCGAGTTGGTTTGGAGGAGTTTTGGTAAGAAATGAGACACTTAGTCTCTTTAAGGAAGGCTTCGTTTGGAGAAGTCAACCGGATGTTGACTTGTGTGTTAGAGGGCTTGGATATGAGTTCCGATGGCTCGGTTAGCTTCGGGAGATGATTTGTGACTTGGGAGTGTGATCGGAAGTGAATTTGGAGGTCCGGTGTAGAATTAGGCTTGAATTGGCGAAGTTAGTATTTTGGCGATTTCCGGTTGATAGGTGAGATTTTGATCCGAGGGTCGGATTTGGAATTCCGAGAGTTGCAGTAGCTCCGTTAGGTGATTTGGGATGTGTTTGAGAAGATTTGGCTAGGTTTTTGATCGAATGCGTATTTCGGAAGTTTTTGAAGAACTTAGGCTTGAATTCGATGAGAATTGATGGTTTTAGTGTTGTTTGAGATGTTTTAATGATTGGAACAAGTTTGAATGGTGTTTTAGGATGCGTGAGTGCTTTTGGTTGAGGTCCCGGGGGCCTCGGGGTGATTTCGGATGGCTATCCGGATGAGTTGTGGACTTGTGCAAATTGCAGGCCTGCTGCTTCTCGTATTTCCGCTTCTGTGGAATTGGAATCGCAGAAGCGGTCTCGCAGGTGCGGAAGATAGGGCGCAGGTGGGGTTTTTGTGTGGGCTAGTCAGGACCGCAGATGCAGAGTGGGGACCGCATCTGCGGAGTCGCAGGTGCGACTTTTAGACCGCAGATGCGGTATTCGGGGCTTAAGTGAAATTTCGCATATGCGGAGGGCTGACCGCAAAAGCGGTCCCATAGAAGCGGTTAAATGACCGCAGATGCGGTTATAGCTGGGCAGAGGTATAAAGTTTCATCTTCGCGAAATTTTGAAGGGTTTCTCATTCTAACTTCGGACTTGGAGGATTTTAGGCGAAATTAAAGAGGGATTTCAAGGGGTTTCGATAAGGTATGGATTTTCGGACTCAAAACGCGATTTTATGATGTTAATACATGGGTTTGGACTGAAAATTTATGAAAATTATGGACAAAAATGGTGGTTTAAGTCTTGAAACTTAAGAGAGCAAAAATTGGGATTTGTGGGGTCATTTGGACTTCGATTTTGGTATTCTTTATATGTATAGACTCGTGACGAGATAAGGAACCCATTGGTGTAAAAATTTTTGAGATTAGAGAAGTGGGCCCGGGCCTCGGGTTTTGCTAATTTCGAGATTTTTGATATTTTTTCGATTGTTTTCGATTGGGTATTGTTTCCTTAGCATATTGTGACATATTCGTTGTGGTTTTGATCAGATTCGACGCGCGAGGAGGTCGATTTGAGAGGCAAGGGCATAGCGAGCTAGAGTTTGGCCGGCTTGAGGTGAGTAATGATTATAAATGATGTCCTGAGGGTTTGAAACCCCGGATTTGCACATCGTAGTGCTATATTGAGGTGACTTGCACGCCGGATAGCGAGCGTGGGGTAGAGCACCGTTGGGGATTGTGACTTGGTCCATCCTGATTAATGATTTTTATTGTATTATTGACTAAGAGTTAATTATTATCATTATGATTTGGGCTAGTTGCCATGTTTGGGGCCTTGTGCCGACCTGTAGAACCCTTAGGGGCATTGTTACTGATTGACCTCACTTTACTTGTTAAAAATCATACCCTCAGTCATGCTTATAACTATGTAATATAATATGAACTGGCTTTTGAAGTTGCCAAACCGAAATGGAAGTAAAATGTGGGCTGGGATCCCTATCTTATCTTGGTATGCCTAAGAGGCTATGTTTATATTGACTGAGAGGGGTTGAGAACCCAATAGTGAGGATATTTGATACGTTATGGATCGGGCTGCACGCCGCAGCAATATATTTATATGGATCGGGCTGCACGCCGCAACAAGTGTATATTTATATATATATATATATGGATCGGGCTGCGCGCCGCAGCAATATAGTGCTTGGGCTGTAGGAGCCCCTCCGGAGTCTGCACACCCCCAGTGAGCGCAGTCAACTATTATTATGGATCGGGCTGTGCGCCACAGCGATATACGGATCGGGCTGCACGCCGCAGCAGTAATTATGATTTCATTTATTGTGGAAAGTATATGAGTTGAGTACTGAGGAAAAAGTAATAAATAAACGAACAATATGCTCGAGGAGCGGATTTTCATACCTGATTAATACTTGTTAATTTACCGGTTCTACCTGGTTTAAGGAATTTCACTTGACTTCTTAATTATCTGTTGTTTAAATGGTTCTACTACTTTGATATAGAACTGCTTAGTGCTTTCACGTGATTTCATACTGTCAGTCATTATTTGTTTTTATTACTCACTGGGTCGGAGTACTCACATTACTCCCTACACCGTGTGTGCAGATCCAGGTGTCCTTGAGGTGTAGTACGAGTTTTCCTGCGATTCAGATTTCACCGAAGTTATCGAGGTAGCTGCATGGCGTCCGCAGACCCGATTTCTCCCTCTATCTTTCTTTACTTTTCCGCATTTTAGACTGTTCCTGTACTAGACTGTTGAACTCATGTAATAGAGGCTCTTGACTTGTGACACCGGATCAGTGGGCCATTGTATGGATTATTATTATTATGGTTTCCGCACATTTCATCTTTTATTTCATACTTCTATTCCTATCAGTTGATAATTAAATTCTGTTAATCAGTATTGAAGTTTACTAAAAAGGGATTGAGAGTGTTGAATTTGTCGGGCTTTCCTAGCATTGTGTTGGGCGCCATCACGATCGGGGTTGGGGTCGTGACAAGTTGGTATCAGAGCCTAGGTTACTAGGTCTCGCGAGTCATAAGCCGGTTCAGTAGAGTCTCGTGGATCGGTATGGAGACGTCTGTATTTATCCTCGGGAGGCTGCAGAACCTTTAGGAAAACTTCATATTTATGAAATTCTTGTCGTGCGACTTTGTTGAATCGAGAATTAAACTTCTATTATTCAATTCTCTCATAGATGGTGAGGACACGAGCTACCGGACGAGGTGGACGACCACTAGTACCACCCACTGAGGCCACCAGAGGCCGTGGACGCGGTCGTGGTCGTGGCAGAGGCAGAGGTAGAGTAGCGAGGGCAGCATCTGTTGATCCACCAGCTGCCCCAGCTCCGGATCAGACTCCAGCAGTACCAGCTCAGGCACCAGCGGTGCCCATCGTGATTCCGGGCCTTCAGGAGACTTTGACTCAGATTTTGACAGTTTGCACTGGCCTGGCTCAGGCAATTTCAGCCACCACAGCAGTAGCTACTTCGCAGGCTGGGGGAGGCAATCAGACCCCCGCTGCTCGCACACCTGAGCAGGTAGTGCAGGGACTACAGACTCCAGAGGCACCTCCAGCTCTGCAGGTTGTACCTGTACAGGAGTTCAGGGTTCCAGCTATGCCGGAGGACGAGCAGCGTTGTCTTGAGAGGTTTGGTAGGCTCCAGCCTCCGACATTCAGTGGTGCTGAGGGCGAGGATGCCCAGGGTTTTCTTGACAGGTGTCAGCGGATGCTCCGTACAACAGGGATTCTTGAGTCTAGTGGTGTGGAATTTACCACTTTTCAGTTTACTGGGGCTGCCTTCACTTTGTGGGAGGCGTATGAGAGGCGTAGGCCTGTTGGTGCAACGCCCCTTACTTGGCAGGAGTTCTCCACTCTCTTCTTGGAGAAGTATGTACTGCAGTCCCGCAGAGAAGAGCTACGTAGGCAGTTCGAATGGTTGACACAAGGAGATATGACCGTGACTCAGTACGAGATGTGGTTTTCGGAGTTGTCTCGTCATGCCACCTGGATGATTCCGTCAGACCGTGAGAGGATCAGGAGATTTGTGGATGGCCTTAGCTACCATCTCCGTATTTTGATGACTAGAGAGAGGGTGTTGGGTGCTACATTTGATGAGGTCGTGGATATCGCTCGTGAGATCGAGTCAGTTCGCCGTTGAGAGCGAGAGGAGAGGGAGGCCAAAAGGCCTCATGGATCGGGCAGTTATAGTGGTGCTCCTTCGAGAGGCCAGTTCCAGCATGGTAGAGGTCGTTCTTTCAGGCATACTCTGTCGGCCCATCCAGAGTATCGTGGGGCATCTTCAGGTCGTGGTCATCATGGGTCTCAGCAGGGCCAGCCTTCACTTAGCGCCCTCCTAGCTCAAAGTTCATCTCGTGCCCCATCAGCTCAGGGTTCTTCTGCGCCGGGTGCATCTGCTAGTCACTCAGGTGCGAGGGGTCCCCTTCAGTCCCCATCTCCAGCACCGGGTAGTTGTTAGGAGTGTGGAGAGTTTGGTCACATGAGGAGACAGTGTCCTCGACTCCGTGACGGTCAGCATCAGCAGAGGGGTCAGCCCTCGACTTCTGCTCCAGTTACTTCACCACCCGCCCAGTCAGCTAGGGGTGGAGATCAGGCAGCTAGGGATCTCCCTAGAGGGAGAGGCCGATCAGGCGGTGGCCAGGCTCTATGCCAGGCAGGACAGATGCCATTGCTTCAGATGCTGTCATTACAGGTATTGTTTCAGTCTGCCACAGAGACGCCTCAGTATTATTTGATCCCGGTTCCACCTATTCTTATGTGTCCTCATATTTTGCTCACTATTTGAGTGCGCCCCAGGAGTTTCTTGCTTTACCTGTTCATGTGTCTACCCCGGTGGGTGACACTGTTGTTGTGGACCGTGTGTACCGGTCATGTATTGCGGCTATTGGGGGTCTGGAGACCCGAGTTGATCTATTGCTATTGAGCATGGTGGACTTTGGTGTTATTCTAGGCATGGATTGGTTATCTCCGTGTCATGCTATTCTAGACTGTCATGCTAAGACGGTCATTTTGGCTATGTCGGGTGTACCGCGGATCGAGTGGCGTGGTGTGACTGATTATGTTCCGAGCAGGGTGGTCTCTTTCTTAAAGGCCTAGCGTATGGTTGGGAAGGGTTGTCTCTCATATCTTGCTTTTGTGAGGGACGTCGGAGCTGAGACTCCTAGTATTGATTCCGTTCCAGTTGTGAGGGACTTTCCCGATGTATTTCCTACAAACCTGCCGGGCATGCCGCCGGATAGGGATATTGATTTTGGTATTGATCTGGTGCCGGGCACTCGGCCCATCTCTATTTCGCCATATCATGTGGCACCAGCGGAGTTGAAAGAATTGAAGGAGCAGCTTCAGGAACTCCTAGATAAGGGGTTCATTCGGCCTAGTGTGTCACCTTGGGGTGCGCCAGTTCTGTTTGTGAAGAAGAAGGATGGCACAATGAGAATGTGCATCAATTATAGGCAATTGAACAAGGTAACAATTAAGAACAAGTATCCCCTGCCTCGCATTGATGATTTATTTGACCAGCTTCAGCGAGCGAGGGTGTTTTCCAAGATTGATCTCGTTCGGGTTATCACCAGTTGAAGATCAGGGATTTAGATATTCATAATACTGCTTTTAGGACTAGATATGGTCACTATGAGTTTCTTGTAATGTCTTTCGGGCTGACCAATGCCCCAGCAGCGTTCATGCATTTGATGAACAATGTATTTCGACCTTATCTGGATTCGTTCGTTATTGTTTTCATTGATGATATTCTGGTGTACTCGCGTAGTCAGGAGGAGCACGCGCAGCATTTGCGAGTTGTATTGCAGAGATTGAGGGAGGAGAAGCTTTATGCAAAGTTCTCCAAGTGTGAGTTTTGGCTCAGTTCAGTGGCTTTCTTGGGACACGTGGTGTCCAGCGAGGGTATTCAGGTTGACCCGAAGAAGATAGAGGCGGTTCAGAGTTGGCCCAGACCGTCCTCAGCCATAGAGATTCGTAGTTTTCTTGGGTTGGCAGGCTATAATCGCCGGTCTGTTCAGGGATTTTCCTCCATTATATCGCCCTTGACCAAGTTGACTCAGAAGGGTGCTTCATTTGTATGGTCGGACGAGTGTAAGGAGAGCTTTCAGAAGCTCAAGACAGCTTTGGCCACAGCTCCAGTATTGGTTTTGCCGTCAGCTTCAGGTTCATATACGGTATTTTGCAATGCTTCTAGAGTTGGGATTGGTTGTGTATTGATGCAGGAGGGTAGAGTTATTGCTTATGCTTCTCGTCAGTTGAAGCCCCATGAGAAGAACTACCCCGTCCATGATTTGGAGTTGGCTGCCATAGTTCATGCATTGAAGATTTGGAGGCATTACTTGTATGGCGTATCTTGTGAGGTATTCACTGATCATCGCAGTTTTCCGCATTTGTTCAAGCAAAAAGATCTTAATTTGAGGCAGCGGAGGTGGCTAGAGTTACTTAAGGATTATGATATTACCATTTTGTATCACCCGGGGAAGGCCAATGTAGTGGCCGATGCTTTGAGCTGAAAGGCGGTGAGTATGGGGAGCTTGGCATACATACCAGTTGAGGAGAGGCCATTTGCAGTTGATGTTCAGGCCTTGGCCAATCGGTTTGTGAGACTAGATATTTCAGAGCCCAGTGGGGTGTTGGCTTGCGTGGTTTCTCGGTCTTCCTTGTATGACCGCATCAGAGAGTGTCAGTATGATGATCCGCATTTGCTTGTCCTTAAGGACAGAGTTCAGCATGATGATGCCAGGGATGTGACCGTTGGTGATGATGGTGTGTTGAGGATGCAGGGCCGGATTTGCGTGCCCAATATGGATGGGCTTCGGGAGTTGATATTGGAGGAGGCCCATAGCTCGCGGTATTCCATTCATCCGGGTGCCGCGAAGATGTATCAGGATCTTAGACAGCACTATTGGTGGCGGAGGATGAAGAAAGATATTGTGGGGTTTGTAGCTTGGTGTCTCAATTGTTAGCAGGTGAAGTATGAGCACCGGAGACCGGGTGGCTTGCATCAGCAGATGATTATTCTCGAGTGGAAGTGGGAAAGGATCACTATAGATTTTGTTACCGGACTCCCTCGGACTTTAAAGAAATTTGATGCTATTTGGGTGATTGTAGACAGGCTGACCAACTCAGTGCACTTCATTCCTGTTTGTACTACTTATTCTTCAGAGCGGCTGGCAGAGATTTATATTCGGGAGATTGTTCGGTTGCATGGTGTCCCAGTTTCTATTATATCAGATCGGGGCACTCAGTTTACTTCGCAATTTTGGCAGACTGTTCAGCGAGAGTTGGGTACTCAGGTGAAGTTGAGCATAGCCTTTCACCCTTAGACGGACGGGCAGTCCGAGCGCACCATTCAGATATTAGAGGATATGCTACGCGGCTGTGTTATTGACTTTGAGGGTCATGAGATCGGTTTCTACCGCTTTCAGAGTTTGCCTACAACAATAGCTACCAGTCGAGCATTCAGATGGCTCCGTATGAGGCTTTATATGGGAGGCGGTGTAAATCTCCAGTTGGTTGGTTCGGGCCCGGTGAGGCTAGGTTGTTGGGGACAGATTTGGTCCAGGATGCATTAGAGAAGGTGAAGGTGATTCAGGAGAGACTCCGTACAACGCAGTCGAGACAGAAGAGTTATGCAGACAGGAAGGTTCGAGATGTATCCAATATGGTTGGTGAGAAGGTCCTGCTGAAGGTTTCACCCACGAAGGGTGTTATGAGATTCGGAAAGA
This sequence comes from Nicotiana attenuata, assembly GCF_001879085.1. Classification (NCBI taxonomy): domain Eukaryota; kingdom Viridiplantae; phylum Streptophyta; class Magnoliopsida; order Solanales; family Solanaceae; genus Nicotiana; species Nicotiana attenuata. The sequence continues at coordinate 25,414 of NW_017677762.1, forward strand.
AAGGGAAGTTGAGTCCGCGGTTCATTGGGCCTTTTGAGGCACTTAGGAGGATTGGGGAGGTCGCTTATGAGCTTGCCTTGCCACCCAGCTTGTCGAGCGTGCATCCAGTTTTTCATGTTTCTATGCTCCGGAAGTATATTGGAGACCCGTCCCATGTTCTGGATTTCAGTACGGTTCAGTTGGAGGGTGATTTCACTTATGAGGTAGAGCCAGCAGCCATTTTGGATCGTCAGGTTTGGAAGTTGAGGTCGAAGGATGTTGCTTTGGTGAAAGTGCAGTGGAGAGGTCGGCCCGTGGAGGAGGCTACCTGGGAGACCGAGCGGGAGATGCGCAGCAGATAACCTCACCTATTTGAGGCTTCAGGTATGTTTCTTGACTCGCTCGAGGACGAGCGTTTGTTTTAGTTGGGGAGGATGTGACAACCCGACCCGTCGTCTCATGAGTCACCGCTCCATTTCCCCCATTTTTCTGTTTCTTTATGCTGCGTTATCCGTGTCTTGTGTGATCTAGTTGGTTTGGAGGAGTTTTGGTAAGAAATAAGACACTTAGTCTCTTTAAGGAAGGCTTAGTTTGGAGAAGTCAACTGGATGTTGACTTGTGTGTTAGAGGGCTCGGATTTGAGTTCCGATGGTTCGGTTAGCTTCGGGGGATGATTTGTGACTTGGGAGTGTGATCGGAAGTGAATTTGGAGGTCCGGTGTAGAATTAGGCTTGAATTGGCGAAGTTAGTATTTTGGCGATTTCCGGTTGATAGGTGAGATTTTGATCTGAGGGTCGGAATTCGTTGCAGTAGCTTCGTTAGGTGATTTGGGATGTGTGTGCGAAATTTCAGACCATTTGGAGGTGATTTGGCTAGGTTTTTGATCGAATGCGTATTTCAGAAGTTTTTGAAGAACTTAGGCTTGAATTCGATGAGGATTGATGGTTTTAGTGTTGTTTGAGGTGTTTTAATGATTGGAACAAGTTTGAATGGTGTTTTAGGACGCGTGGGTGCTTTTGGTTAAGGTCCCGGGGGCCTCGGGGTGATTTCGGATGGCTATCGGGATGAGTTTTGGACTTGTGCAAATTGCAGGCCTGCTGCTTCTGGTATTTCCGCTTCTGCGGAATTGGAACCGCAGAAGCGGTCTCGCAGGTGCGGAAGATAGGGCGCAGGTGCGGTTTTTGTGTGGTCTCGTCAGGACCACAGATGCGGAGTGGGGACCGCATCTGCGGAGTCGCAGATGCGACTCTTAGACCGCAGATGCGGTATTTGGGGCTTAAGTGAAATTCCGCATATGCGGAGGGCTGACCGTAGAAGCGGTCCCGCAGAAGCGGTTAAATGACCGCAGATGCGGTTATAGTTGGGCAGAGGTATAAAGTTTCATCTTCGCGAAATTTTGAAGGGTTTCTCATTCTAACTTCGGACTTGGAGGATTTTGGGCGAAGTTAAAGAGGGATTTCAAGGGGTTTCGATAAGGTATGGATTTTCGGACTCAAAACACGATTTTATGATGTTAATACATGGGTTTGGACTGAAAATTTAAGAAAATTATGGACAAAAATGGTGGTTTAAGGCTTGAAACTTAAGAGAGCAAAAATTGGGATTTGTGGGGTCATTTGGACTCCGATTTTGGTATTCTTTATATGTATAGACTCGTGACGAGATAAGGAACCCGTTGGTGTAAAAATTTCTGAGATTCGAGAAGTGGGCCCGGGGCTCGGGTTTTGCTAATTTTGAGATTTTTGATATTTTTTCGATTGTTTTCGATTGGGTATTGTTTCCTTAGCATATTGTGACGTATTCGTTGTGGTTTTGATCAGATTCGACGCGCGAGGAGGTCGATTTCAGAGGCAAGGGCATAGCGAGCTAGAGTTTGGCCAGCTTGAGGTGAGTAATGATTATAAATGATGTCCTGAGGGTTTGAAACCCCGGATTTGCACATCGTAGTGCTATATTGAGGTGACTTGCACGCCGGATAGCGAGCGTGGGGTAGAGCACCATTTGGGATTGTGACTTGGTCCATCCTGA
>NW_017677763.1:0-10418 GCF_001879085.1 Nicotiana attenuata
TAGTTCCCCGGCAACGGCGCCAAAATTTGATCACGCCCAACTCTAGTCCTAAAAAGGATAAGCGGTCGCTGCAAATATAATCCGGTCTAATATTCCGGAGTCGAATCCCACAGAGAACTAAGGCTTAGCTGTATCTGTTTAATATCACCAAGAAGACAAGATTGAAAATAAATAAACAGCTGAAAACTAACTATGCTTGAATTGTAAACAATTAGAATAAAGGTCTAAGGTAATGGTTTCCCCCGTTGTTGATTTCCTTGGTTGTATGTTTCTTATAGCGTTGACTTAGTCGCCTCTATCAATCATGAACTCTCCGGCTATCATAAATCTCTCTCAAGCAATTATGATAATTTACTAGACGCACTCTCTCAAGCTACGCTAGCTAGATTCACATTACAGTTTACTTAGATCGCACCCGAGGTATCGTTATCTCTAATCCAACCTCTAAACCCTCGGTTATAACTCTCGCCTATATTCCGGGAGTGTTGTTGTTCAAACAACTACCTAAATATGCTCTCTCTCTCTCAACCAGATACATAATAAATAGGAACGGCCAATTGAGGATCCTTTCAATTAACCACAATCAAAACATAGTTGAACAAATAGAGATTAAACTAATTCAAATCTATATTACTTATAACAACCAATTCATCCCCAACGGGTTTCACCAAAACCTTAGATGATAAAAGTTAGCTACTCATGAAAATAACAAAAATCACAAAAGACTTCATATTCAAAGGTAAAAGAACAAAGAAGATGATTAAAGATTGATGCCCAATGATCCTCCTTGCCTCTTGCCCTTCCTTCTGATGTTTTTCACTTCCAAAAATCATTCTCCTTCGCTCTTGGCCGGCCTCCCTCGTTTAATATAGGGTTTAGGGCTTAAAATCCCGTGGTTTGCACTTTAGTCCCTAAAATTTACGCGTCCTGCCGCAGTCCCACCGCGGTTACGCCGGGACCGCGGCCAGAATGGTCCTCTAAATCTTTGGTAATGTTCTGCCGCGGTCCTACCGTAACCGCGGTTTTTCACCCTATTCCGTTTGGAATTTGGAAAGACGTAAAACATGAAAGTTGTAGATCTTTAAGTTATCTTTCTAACCATATATTGTTGAGCCCAAATGGAGTTCTGAGAAAAACGTTATGTCTATTTTACTAGACAGTGAGCAATATGCCTCATCGAGTCTTCGTTTGTTCTCAACAATCAAATTTGATCCCCGAACACGATCCCGGCTTAATTTCTTGAGCTTTTACTCATACTTCAAAGCTTCAAATCACTTAAATTCATTCCATAACATCTATATAGCTCGAAATCACTCATACAAGGCATAAAACACACAATTAGTGCAAAACACTAGCGATTAAAGCGCAAACTCAACTAAAGTGCAGTAAATTAGAGTGTAATAAGTGACTAAAATACGTAATTATAGCCTATCATCAGTACCCCTACCACAAGTGATATTGAAATGGGAGCAGGTGGTACGCCTACCATAAGTGATATTGAAATGGGAGCGGGTGGTACGCCTACCATAAGTGATATTAAAATGGGAGCGGGTGGTACGCCTACCACAAGTGATATTGAAATAGGAGCGGATGGTACGCCTACCACGAGTGATATTGAAATGGGAGCGGGTGGTACGCCTACCACAAGTGATATTGAAATGGAATCGGGTGGTACGCCTACCACGAGTGATATTGAAATGGGAGCGGGTGGTACGCCTACCACGAGATATTGAGAAATGGGATCGGGTTGCACGCCTGCAACAAGATGAGTTGAATATGAAAGTTGCCTTATCTCTTCATTTACTACTAGAAGTTAAATTGTAGATGTACGCTTTATTATTCCTGAAATTCCATTTCTAACTGTTGCCCCTGAAGCATGCTCCCTTCCCCAGCTTAAATTGTTATTTTCTTGCTACTTTTCCATTGTACTTGTATATATATTTGCACAGGTTTATTTGGTGGTCTGGTCCTAGCCTCGTCACTACTTCGCCGGGGTTAGGCTAGGCACTTACCAGCACATGGGGTCGGTTGTGCTGATACTACACTCTGTGCTATTTTGCACAGATCCCAGGCTTCAGCAGCAGCAATAGAGTGGGAGCAGGCTTTCAGTCCAGTAAGACCCGAGGTAGCCTTGCAAGCGTTCGTAGGCCCTGGCGTCTCCCTTCATCTATATTCCTGTTTCTTTCATGTAATTCTGGAGACAGTGTCGAGTTTATTTCTTTCATACCTTTATGTGTAGTATTCTTAGACCGTCTGTGAAACTGTGACACCAGTCTTGGGTAGAGGCTTTTGTAGAGATTTTTTCTGCATATTTCTTCAGTTTTTTATAATATTGAGACTTCCGCTTATTATTTAATTTTATTGCTTTGTATTATTGCCGATAATTGTTAAAAGAAATTATGTTATTAATGAAGAAGTAATTAATTCTGGATTGCCTAGCTCTCGTTAGTAGGCGTCATCACGACTCCCGAGGGTGGGAAATCCGGATCGTGACAAGTTGGTATCAGAGCTCTAGGTTACATGGGTCTCACAGTTCACAGACAAGTTTAGTAGAGTCGGAGGGATCGGTACGAAGACATCTGTATTTATACTCCAGAGGCTACCGAGTTAGGAAAAGTTTGACATTTGTTCTACTCTTCCCTGTCGTGCGATTTTGTTCTCTTAATGCTAAATTGAAACCTCTACTCTTATCCTTTCGTGAATGGCGAGGTCATGTACCGCTTCTTCAGCCGAGCAGCAGCGGGCCGGTGATAGATCAGCTACGTTTTCGGAGGCTTTGTGGAGGTAAAGGTATTAGAGGTGGAGGTAAAGATGCGAGAGGTGGAGGTAAAGGTATTAGAGGTGGAGGTGCAGGTACTGTTCTGGTTTGTGGTAGAGAAGCTTCAGTTTTATTTTGCCTAGTGATTCATTGAGTATTCCTGTTTATGAGTCTGCACCGGTGGGTGATTCTATTATGGTCGATCGAGCCCATCGTTCTTGTATTGGGGTGATTGGAGGTCTTGAGACTCGAGTAGATCTGTTGTCGTTGGACATGGTTGACTTCGATATTATATTAAGGAGGGACTGGTTATCACCTCACCATGCTATCTTGGACTGCCATGCCAAGACTGTGACCTTAGCTTTACCGGGTATGCCTCGTTTAGAGTGGAGAGGGACTCCAGGTCATTCTACTCGTAGTGTTATATCGTATATGAAGGCTCAGCGTATGGTCGAGAAAGGGTGTTTGGTCTACTTGGCGTATGTTCGTGATTCTAGTGTTGAGGTTTCCTTGATTGATTCTGTGCCCGTTGTTCGTGAGTTTCCTGATGTTTTCCTTTCAGACCTGCCGGGTATGCCACCCAACAGGGATATTGATTTCTGCATTGATCTGGTTCCGGGCACTCAGCCCATTTCTATTCTGCCATATCGTATCGTCCCGCCGGAGTTGAAGGAGTTAAAAGAACAGTTGCAGGATTTGCTTGAGAAGGATTGCATTAGACCGAGTGTGTCTCCTTGGGGTGCGCTGGTATTATTTGTCAAGAAGAAGGATGGGTCAATGAGGATGGGTATTGATTACCGACAATTGAACAAGGTAACGGTCAAGAATAAGTATCCACTACCGATGATTGATGATTTGTTCGACCAGCTTCAGGGTGCTAGGGTATTTTCCAAGATTGACTTGCAATCTGGTTATCATCAGTTGAGGATTAGGGCATCCGTTGTCCGTAAGACAGCCTTCCGCACTCGGTATGGGCATTATGAGTTCTTGGTTATGTCATTTGGGTTGAGAAATGCCCCAGCAGCTTTCATGGACTTGGTGGACCGGGTGTTCAGGCCTTATCTAGATTCATTCGTGATAGTGTTCATTGATGATATATTGATATACTCCCGCAGCCAGGAGGAGCACGAGCAGCACCTTAGAGTAGTTCTTCAGACTCTAAGGGATAGTCAGTTATATGTTAGGTTTTCGAAGTGTGAATTCTTGTTGGGTTCAGTTGCATTTCTGGGTCATGTTGTATCGGCAGAAGGTATTCAGGTGGACCCGAAGAAGAAAGAGGCAGTCAAGAACTGGCCTAGACCAGCAACAGCTACAGAGATTCGGAGTTTCTTGGGGTTGGCAGGCTACTACAGACGGTTCGTGGAGGGATTTTCATCTATTGCAGCCCCGATGACCAGATTGACCCAGAAGGGTGCCCAGTTCAGATGGTCGGATGAGTGTGAGGCGAGCTTTCAGAAGCTCAAGACAGCTCTGACTACGGCACCGGTGTTGGTTTTGCCCACAGGTTCAGGGCCCTATACAGTCTATTGTGATGCTTCCCATATTGGGCTTGGAGCAGTGTTGATGGAGGAGGGCAAGGTCATTGTCTATGCTTCAAGGCAGTTGAAGATCCATGAGAAGAATTATCCGGTTCATGATTTGGAGTTAGCAGCCATTGTTCACGCCTTGAAGATTTGGAGGCATTATCTGTATGGCGTGGCGTGTGAGGTGTTCACTGATCACAAGAGTCTTCAGTACTTGTTCAAGCAAAAGGAGTTGAATTTGAGGCAGAGTAGGTGGTTGGAATTGTTGAAGGATTATGATGTCACCATTCTATATCATCCGGGGAAGGCCAATATGGTGGCCGATGCTTTGAGTAGGAAGTCAGCCAGTATGGGCAGTCTTGCTTATATTCCGATCAGTCAGAGGCCGCTTGCTTTGGATGTTCAGGCTTTAGCCAATCAGTTCGTGAGACTGGATGTTTCTGAGCCCAATCGTGTGTTAGCTTGCACGGTCGCTCGTTCTTCATTATTGGAGCGTGTCCGTGATCGGCAGTTTGATGATCCCCATTTGTGTGTCCTTAGAGACACGGTGCAGCGAGGAGGTGCCAAGCAGGTTACCTTAGATGCGGATGGAGTTTTGAGATTGCAGGGGCGAGTTTGTGTGCCCAATGTGGATGGGCTTCGAGAGTTGATTTTAGAGGAGGCCCATAGCTCCAGGTACTCTATTCATCCGGGCGCCGCGAAGATGTATCAGGATTTGCGGCAACATTATTGGTGGCGTAGAATGAAGAAGGATATCGTAGCATATGTGGCTCGTTGTTTGAATTGTCAGCAGGTTAAATACGAGCATCAGAGGGCTGGTGGTGTATTTTGGAGGATTGAGCTTCCCGAGTGGAAGTGGGAGAGGATCACTATGGACTTCGTTACTGGATTTCCGTTGACTCGGAAGAAGTTCGATGCAGTTTGGATCATTGTGGATAGGCTGACCAAGTCAGCGCATTTCATTCCTGTGGCAGTCTCCTATTCATCTGAGAGATCAGTTGAGATTTATATCCGGGAGATTGTTCGCCTTCATGGTGTGCCAGCATCTATCATTTCGGACCGGGGTACGCAGTTTACCTTGCGCTTCTGGAGAGCAGTTCAGCGAGAGTTGGGCACACGGGTCGAGTTGAGCACAACATTTCACCCCCAGACGGACGGGCAGTCCGAGTGGACTATTCAGATTTTGGAGGATATGCTCCGGGCTTGTGTTATTGACTTTGGAGGTTCGTGGGATCAGTTCTTGCCTTTAGCGGAGTTTGCCTACAACAACAGCTACCAGTCGAGCATCCAGATGGCTCCTTATGAGGCTTTATATAGTAGGCGGTGTCGGTCTACGGTTGGATGGTTTGAGCCGGGAGAGGCTCGGTTGTTGGGTACGGATTTGGTTCAGGAGGCCTTGGACAAGGTCAAGATCATTCAGGATAGGCTTCGCTCAGCTCAGTCTAGGCAAAAGAGTTATGCAGATTGTAAGGTTCGAGATGTAGCTTTCATGGTTGGTGAGCGAGTATTGCTCCGAGTGTCGCCTATGAAGGGCGTGATGAGGTTTGGGAAGAAGGGCAAGCTTAGCCCTAGGTTCATTGGTCCGTTTGAGATTCTTGATCGAGTGGGAGAGGTGGCTTATAGACTTGTATTGCCGCCTAGCTTATCAGCCGTGCACCCAGTTTTCCATGTATCCATGCTTCGGAGGTATCACGGCGATCCAGCCCACGTGTTAGATTTCAGCACTGTCCAGTTGGACAAGGACTTGTCATACGAGGAGGAGCCGGTAGCTATTCTAGACCGGCAGGTTCGTCAGTTGAGATCCAAGAGTTTTCCTTCTGTTCGTGTTCAGTGGAGAGGTCAGCCTCCTGAGGCATCGACCTGGGAGTCCGAGTCCGATATGCGGAGCCGTTATCCTCATCTTTTTCCCGACTCAGGTATTTCTTTCTTTTGTCCGTTTGAGGACGAACGATTGTTTTAGAGGTGGAGAATGTGACGACCCAAAGGGTCATCACCTATTTTCTTACCCATTTTGTAATTCCGAGGCCTTGAAACCTCATTTGGGGTTGCCTCGAATTGCGTGCGCACCGGGCGCGTAGCCGGAAAGCTTAAATATGAATTCTGTGAGAAAAATGCTAAATTTTGATATTAAATTGGATAAATTTGACTTTGGTCAACATTTTGGGTAAACGGACCCGGACCCATGATTTGACGGTCCCGAAGGGTCATATGGGACCTGGGCGTATGCCCGGAATCGAATTCCGAGGTCCCAAGCCCGAGAAATGAATTTTGGTGTGAAATTGTTTTCTGGAAATGATTAAGGAAAATAAAAATGAAATTTGATTAAAAGACTATGGTATCGGGCTCATATTTTGGTTCCAGCGCCCGGTACAAGTCTTATATATGGTTTAAGCGCTTTCTGTAGAGTTTGGTTAAAAACGGACGTCGTTTGACGTGTTTCGGACTTAAAATGGAAAATTGATGTTTTATGAAAATTTGGAAGAAATCATGAGTTTTGAGGCTTGATTCGATGTATATGATGTTATTTTGGCGATTTGAGGTTGTGTGCATATTTGGTTTGGAGCCCCGTGGGCTCGGGTGAGTTTTGGGTAGGTATCGGAGTGCATTTTTAAACTTAAAAAAAATCTGGTATGATCAGGCCTGCAGGCTTCACATTTGCGAAGCTTGGTTCGCGAATGCGAACTCGCAAATGCGAAGGCTGGATCGCAAATGCGAAACCTGCCCAGGCCTGCATTGGATGGCAAATGCGAAGAAATCCTTCGCAAAAGCGAAGGTCAAGTGTTCGCAAATGCGAAGGTCTCCAGATGGGTCTGAGTTCGCAAATGCGAACTATGGTTCGCAATTCCCACATTCGGTCGAGGTTCGCAATTGCGAACCCCAGTTCGCAATTCCCATATCTGCAGCCCAGCAATTTTCATACTTAGTCGAGTTTTAGGCCATTTTTCACCCCACTTTCAAAATACAACTCCTTAGGCGATTTTTCAAGAACAAGTTTCATCCCAAATCATTTGTAAGTCAATTTTTACTTAATTCTTTCACTCATTCACATCATTTAACATGTTTTCCACTTAGAATCAATGATTTTCATGGGTGAAATTGGGGGTTTTGGGTAGAACCTAGGTTTTTAAAAAATTGGAAATTTGGACCTCAATTTGAGGTCCGATTTCAAAATAAATTACATATTTGAGTTCGTGCGGGAATGGGTAACTGGGTTTTGGTTCGAACTTCGGGTTTTGACCACGTGGGCCCGGGGGCGATTTTGCAATTTTGGGAAAAACTTTGGAAAATTCATTTTTATGCATTCAAATTGATTCATTTAGTGTTTATTAAAGTAATTAAGTAATTTGTGGCTAGATTCGAGCGGATTGGAGGTGGAATCACGGGGTAAAGCTATAGTTGAGGCTTGAGTTGAGTTCAAAGCATCGAGGTAAGTGTTTGGTTTAACCCTAGCTTGAGGGAATATGAGTTGAGTCTTATTTGTAACTTGCTAATTGTCGAGTATGATGTATAGACATGGTGACGAGTATCTATACATTGGTGTCTAGCCTGACCGTGAGTCCTTGTTTTGCAAATAGTTTGGTTGTTGTTATGTCTTCCATGCTTAAATGATGACTTCTACATGTTGTAAAGGTCTTGTGAAAGAGATTGTGATCTTTGAACTTCGTGGAGCATTGGCTCGGGTTGAAATATAAATTGTGAAGGTGTATGAGATAAGTAACTCCTTGGAGCATTGGCTTAAGTGATAATGTGAACTTTGAGATGAAAGTGAAAGAAAGAGAAGAGTTAATGATTTATTCCCTTGCCGGAACGTTGTTGGTTATTGATGTTGTACCCTTGCCGGGTTTTTATTTGTTTGTTTGTGTACCCTTGCCGGGACTTCCATTCTTGTTTTATTATTCCCTTGCCCTTGTTTGTGATTTGTTGATTGGGTGAGGAAGAGTGTTAAAGCACGAAGGGTGATGCCGTGCATTGAATGATATTTGTGGATCGGGTTGCGCGCTGCAACAATGCTAAGTGATATGGATCGGGTTGCACGCCGCAACAATGATATTTGTGGGTCGGGTTGCACGCCGCAACAATGCTAAACGATATGGATCGGGTTGCACGCCGCAACAGTGTTGTTATATATTGGGATCGGGTTGCGCGCCGCAACAATTATTGATACAAGTGTGTTTATTTTGGATATTAGTCTCTTGTCCACTGTAATTTTTAAGCTGCTTCTAGACTGTTACTATGGATTTACTGTTAATACTGTTATCTCCCCACAGCATGCTTCCCCTCCCATATTGTTTACTTGTCTTGTATTTCGATTTCGCTGTATGTATATAACTGCACAGGTTTATGTGGTGGTCCAGTCTAGCCTCGTCACTACTTCGCCGGGGTTAGGCTAGACACTTACCAGCACATGGGGTCGGTTGTGCTGATTCTACACTCTGTGCTATTTTGCACAGGTCTAGGTTTCGAGCAGTAACAGCAGTAGTTTGAGAGCAGGCTTCATTTCAGCGAGACCCGAGGTAGCCTTGCAGGCGTCCGCAGGCCCGGCGTCTCCTCTATCCTTTATTTTTATCTGTTATCTCATTGTATTCGAGACAAACAGCTTATGTTCTCTTTCAGACGTTGTATGTAGTATTCTTAGCAGTTCGTGAGTACAGTGACACCAGTCTTGGGTAGAGGATTTTGCTGAACTTTCCGCATTTCTATTCAGTTTTTCTATAAAGTGTTAAGACTTCCGCTCATTATTGAATTTTGTTGCTTTTGTATTATTGTCGTAAGTTGTTAAAATGGACTAGATCATTAATGGACAATAACTAAATTTGGCTTGCCTAGCTCCCATTAGTAGGCGCCATCATGACTCCCGAGGGGGGGGGGGGGAATCCGGGTTGTGACAAGTTGGTATCAGAGCTCTAGGTTACATAGGTCTCACAACTCACGGACAAGCTTAGTAGAGTCTGAGGGATAGGTACGAAGACATCTGTATTTATCCCCAGAGGCTAACGAGTTAGGAAAAGTTTCACATTTGTTCTTTCTTGTCGCGCGATTTGGCTTCTCAATGCTAATTGAATTTCTACTCTGTTCTCTCGCAGATGGCGAGAACACGCGCTTCCTCATCTACCGATCAGTAGTTCGAGCCCCAGGCAGCTCCCGTTAGGGGCAGGGGGCGAGGACGAGGCCGTGCTAGAGGACGAGGTAGGGGAAGAGCTCAGCCCCGAGCAGCAGCACCAGTGGCGGAGCCTCAGGTTGACTTTGACGAGGAGGTTCCGGCCCCAGCCCCACCAGTTCCGGTGGGCCCAGCTCAGGTCCCGGAAGGGTTTATTGCTACTCCAGTTCTTCAGGACGCTCTAGTTCGATTGGTAGGCCTCATGGAGAGTGTCACCCGAGCAGGATTGCTTCCTGTAGCACTAGCCACTTCTCAGGCTGGAGGAGGAGCCCAGACTCCTGCTACACGTACTCCGGAGCAAGTAGCTCCCCAGGGTCAGATTCTAGTGGTTCAGCCAGCTATGGCAGTTCAGCCGGGGGTAGTTGCACAGGCCGGCGACGGAGCGGCTATGTCCGCAGATGCTTTGTGGAGGCTGGATAGGTTCGCCAAGCTCTTCACTACTACATTCAGCGGTGCTTCTTCTGAGGATCCCCATGATTTCTTATATAGCTGCCACGAGGTTCTTCGGAACATGGGTATTGTTGAGACCAATGGGGTCGATTTTACCGCCTTTCGCCTATCTGGATCCGCCAAGACTTGGTGGAGAGATTATTGCTTAGCCAGACCAGCAGGGTCGCCATCTTTGACTTGGGAGCAGTTTTCAGAGTTGTTTCTGGAGAAGTTTCTCCCCGTTACTCAAAGAGATGCTTATCGGAGGCAGTTTGAGCGCCTCTAGCAGAGTTCTATGACAGTCACTCAGTATGAGACCAGGTTCATTCATCTAGCTCGCCATGCTCTTGTCATACTTCCCACCGAGAGAGAGGGTGCGGAGCTTTATTGATGGTTTGATTCCGCCCATCCATCTCCAGATAGCTATGGGAGCCGGGAGTGAGATTTCTTTTCAGGAGGCGGCCAATGCGGCCCGCAGAGTTGAGATGGCTCTTGGCACAGGGGGGTGTCATGAGCAGACAAGAGACCCCGTCACACAGGTCGATTCAGT
>NW_017677763.1:11854-17496 GCF_001879085.1 Nicotiana attenuata
GGGAGAGGGCTCGGTGTGGTGGCAGATTGGTTCAGGAGGCCTTGGACAAGGTCTAGATCATTTAGGATAGGCTTCGTTCAGCTCAGTCTAGGCAAAAGAGCTACGCGGATCGTAAGGTTCGAGATGTAACTTTCATGGTTAGCGAGCGAGTATTGCTCCGAGTGTCGCCTATGAAGGGCGTGATGAGATTTGGAAAGAAGGGCAAGCTTAGCCCAAGGTTCATTGGTCCGTTTGAGATTCTTGATCGAGTGGGAGAGGTGGCTTATAGGCTTGCATTGCCACCTAGCTTATCAGCCGTGCACCCAGTTTTTCATGTGTCTATGCTTCGGAGGTATCACGGCGATCCAGCCCACGTGTTAGATTTCAGCACTGTCCAGTTGGACAAGGACTTGTCATACGAGGAGGAGCCGGTAGCTATTCTAGACCGGCAGGTTCGTCAGTTGAGATCCAAGAGTTTTCCTTCTGTTCGTGTTCAGTGGAAAGGTCAGCCTCCTGAGGCATCGACCTGGGAGTCCGAGTCCGATATGCGGAGCCGTTATCCTCATCTTTTTTCCGACTCAGGTACTTCTTTCTTTTGTCCGTTCGAGGACGAACGATTGTTTTAGAGGTGCAGAATGTGATAACCCAAAGGGTCATTACCTGTTTTCTTATTTATTCCGTACTTCCGAGGCCTTGAAAACCTCATTTGGGGTTGCCTCGATTTACGTGCGCAGTCCGGGCGCGTAGCCGGAAAGCTTAAATATGAATTCTGTGAGAAAAATGCTAAATTTTGATATTAAATGGAATAAATTTGACTTCGGTCAACATTTTGGGTAAACGGACCCGGACTCGTGATTTGACGGTCCCGGAGGGTCCGTAGGAAAATATGGGACTTGGCGTATGCCCGGAATAGAATTCCGAGGTCCCAAGCCCGAGAAATGAATTTTTGTGTGAAATTATTTTCTGGAAATGATTAAGGAAAATGAAAATGAAATTTGATTAAAAGACTGTGGTATCGGGCCCGTATTTTGGTTCCGGCTCCCGGTACAAGTCTTATATGTGGTTTAAGCGCTTTCTGTAAAGTTTGGTTTAAAACGGACGTCGTTTGACGTGTTTCAGACTTGAAATGGATAATCTGATGTTTTATGAAATTTGGAAGAAATCATGGGTTTTGAGGCCTAATTTGATGTTTATGATGTTATTTTGGCGATTTGATCACACGAATAAGTCCGTAGGATGGTTTTGAGGTGGTGTGTATGTTTGGTTTGGAGCCCCGAGGGCTCGGGTGAGTTTTGAGTAGGTTCCAGGATGCCTTAGACTTAAAATATCAGCTGTTGCAGGTTCAGGAAATATTGCAGACCTCTGAACCCTCTAGCGCGGTCCGCGAGAAATCGCGTGCGGCCGCGGTCGGCTTTGCGCGGTCCGCGGTGGGTGCTATGCGGCCGCGGTCGGCTTTGCGCGGTCCGCGCAGGGATAAGATCCGCAGGTCTTCAGGTGGGCCAGGACAGCGCGGCCGCGGTCCCTTTTTGCGCGGTCCGCGCTGGGACTTCAGAGGGGTATATATAGACGTGAATTTCAGTTATTTTTCACTTTCAAAAACCCAAAACATAAGAGGCAATTTTTCAAACAATTCTTCTTCTTCAAAACGATTGGTAAGTGATTTCCAACTCATTTTCTTCACTCCTTAACATCTTTTAACATGATTTCAACTTCAAAACAAAGATTTTAATGGGGAAATTTGGGAATTTTGGGTAGAAACTAGGTTTTTTTAAAATTGGGGATTTGGACCTCAATTTGAGGTCCGATTTCAAAATAATTTATATATTTGAGTTCGTGGGGGAATGGGTAAACGGGTTTTGGTTCGAACCTCGGGTTTTGACCATGTGGGCCCGGGGGCATTTTTGACCTTTTGGGGAAAAATGATGAAAAAGCTATAATTAGGTATTGGGTTCGTGTTTTTTAGCATCTATTGATGTATTGAAGTCATTATTATATAGATACGATTGATTTGGAGCCGAATTCGAGGGGAAAGGCGGTTATTGAGGATTGAACTGGCCGTGAAAGTTTGAAGTAAGTGTTTGGTTTAACCCTAGCTTGAGGGAATATGAGTTGAGTCTTATTTGTAACTTGCTAATTGTCGAGTACGATGTATAGGCATGGTGACGGGTATCTATACATTGGTGTCTAGCATGACCGTGAGTCCTTATNTTAATAAATGTCAATAGTATATGGTAATTTTATTTTATATTTGACTATTTTAGCTAAATACAAATATAATATATATATATATATATATATATATATATATATATATATATATATGTGTGTGTGTGTGTGTGTGTGTGTGTGTGTGTGTGTGTGTGTGTGTGTGTGTGNTTGAATTAAAAGATAATTTTGAATTTATAGATAAAGTTCTAAAATTCGAATTTAAATTAAAAATAAAATTTATCTTTTTTTATCATGTTATCATACTTAATTCGGTTAATGATCATATGCAATCATGTAAGGAACTTTTGTTATTTTTTCTAATTATTTAAATACTACTTCGCCTCTAGCAAAAAAAAAAAAAAAACTACTCCATATAACAATAAAACTCTTACATATTTAAAATCCTATTAGTATAGCTCTTTGAAACATTGTATATTTGAATAAAACAAAATTCTTTAAAATAAGTGTAATATATAGGGTACACGTCTATGTTTATCTAAATAACAAAAAAGAGTTTACAAAACCAAATAAAAGTTTACTTACATATATAATTGTGACTACCCAAAGGGTCATCACTTGTTTCCTTACTCATTCCGTGCTTCCGAGGCCTTGAAAACCTCATCTAGGGTTGCCTCGATTTGCGTGCGCAGTCTGGGCGCGTAGCCGGAAAGCCTAAATATGAATTCTGTAAGAAAAATGCTAAATTTTGATATTAAATTGAATAAATTTGACTTTGGTCAACATTTTGGATAAACGGACTCGGACCCGTGATTTAACGGTCCCGGAGGGTCCGTAGGAAAATATGGGACTTGGGCGTATGCCCGGAATCGAATTCCGAGGTCCCAAGCCCGAGAAATGAATTTTTGTGTGAGATTGTTTTTCTGGAATTAATTAAGGAAATTGGAAATGAAATTTGAATAGGAGACTATGGTATCGGGCTCGTATTTTGGTTCCGGCGCCCGGTACGAGTCTTATATATGATTTAAGCACTTTCTGTAAAGTTTGGTTTAAAACGGACGTCGTTTGACGCGTTCCGGACTTGAAACGGATAATTTGATGTTTTATGAAATTTGGAAGAAATCATGGGTTTTGAGGCCTAATTTGATGTTCATGATGTTATTTTGGCGATTTGATCGCACGGATAAGTCCGTAGGATGGTTTTGAGGTGGTGTGTATGTTTGGTTTGGAGCCCCGAGGGCTCGGGTGAGTTTTGAGTAGGTTCCAGGATGCCTTAGACTTAAAATATCAGCTGTTGCAGGTTCAGGAAATATTGCAGGCCTCTGAACCCTCTAGCGCGGTCCACGAGAAATTGCGTGCGGCAGCGGAGGGGCCAGAGCGGCCGCGGTCTCCTTTGTGCGGTCCGCGGTGGGTGCTGTGCGGCCGCGGTCGGCTTTGCGTGGTCCGCGCAGGGCTAAGATCCGCAGGTCTTCAGGTAGGCCAGGCCAGCGCTGCCGCGTTCGCCTTTGCGCGGTCCGCGGTGGGTGCAGCGCGGCCGCGGTCCCTTTTTGCGCGGTCCGCGCTGGGACTTCAGAGGGGTATATATAGACGAGAATTTCAGTTATTTTTCACTTTTCAAAAACCCAAAACATAAGAGGCGATTTTCCAAACAATTCTTCTTCTTCAAAACGATTGGTAAGTGATTTCTAACTTATTTTCTTCACTCCTTAACATCTTTTAACATAATTTCAACTTTAAAACAAAGATTTTAATGGGAAAATTTGGGAATTTATGGTAGAACCTAGGTTTTTTCTAAAATTGGGGATTTGGACCTCAATTTGAGGTCCGATTTCAAAAAATTTTATATATTTGAGTTCGTGGGGGAATGGGTAAACGGGTTTTGGTTCGAACCTCGGGTTTTGACCATGTGGGCCCGGGGGCATTTTTGACCTTTTGGGGGAAAATGATGAAAAAGCTATAATTAGGTATTGGGTTCGTGTTGTTTAGCACTTATTGATGTATTGAAGTCATTATTGTATAGATACGATTGATTTGGAGCCGAATTCGAGGGGAAAGGCGGTTATTGAGGATTGAATTGGCTGTGGAAGTTTGAGGTAAGTGTTTGGTTTAACCTTAGCTTGAGGGACTAGGAGTTAAGTCTTATTTGCTACTTGCTAATTGTCGAGTACGATGTATAGGCATGGTGACGAGTATCTATACATTAGTGTCTAGCATGATCGTGAGTCCTTATCTTGCGAATACTTTGGTTTTGTTGTACCTTCCATGATTAATTGATGACTTCTATATGTTGTAACGAGTATGTGGAAGGAATTGTGATCTTTAAACTTCGTAGAGCGTTAGCTCGAGTAAGAATACAAATTGTGAAGATATATGAGATAAGTAAATCTTTGGAGCATCGGCTCAAGGGATAATGTGAACTATGAGATGAAAGTGAAAGAAGTGAGAGAGTATTTAAACTGCTCCCTTGTCGTGATATTATTGCTTATTGAGTTTTTCCCTTGCCGGGACGTTGAGGTTATTGATGTTGTACCCTTGCCGGGTTTTAATTGTTTATTTGTGCTCCCTTGCCAGGATTTTCATTATTGTTTTTGTTGTTCCCTTGCCCTTGTTTGTGATTGTTGTTTGAGTGAGAAAGAGTGTTAAAGCACGAAGGGTGATGCCGTGCATTGCTTGTTTCTTGTGAAGAAAGAGTGTAAAGCACGAAGGGTGATGCCGTGCATTGTTTGCTTATTGTGAGGAAAAGAGAGTAAAGCACGAAGGCTGATGCCGTGCAGCACGATGTGCCATTCCGTGCCGATTCTATTGATCATATGTGAGGAACGAGAATAAAAGCACGAAGGGTGATGCCGTGCACGATTTATTATATTATTGCTTGGTGAGGATGAGAGTAAAAGCACGAAGGGTGATGCCGTGCACTTGTTGATCTCTGTTCCTTATTATTGTATGAGTTGTGCTATTTCCTTCGTTACTAGGCCACTTTTACTTGAAACTGTTATCTCCCCACAGCATGTTTCCCCTCCCATATTGTTTACTTGTTATTGTATTTCGATTCCACTGTATATGTATAAATTGCTGCACAGGTTTATGTGGTAGTCTAGTCTAGCCTCGTCACTACTTCGTCGGGGTTAGGCTAGGCACTTACCAGCACATGGGGTCGGTTGTGCTGATGCTACACTCTGTGCTCTTTTGCACAGATCCAGGTTTTGGTCAGCAGCAGTAGCACGGGAGCCTACCTTTAGTCCAGTGAGATACCGAGGTAGCCTTGCAGGCGTCCGCAGGCCCGGCATCTCCTCTATCCTTTATTTAACTCTGTTATCTCACTGTTCCCGAGACAAACAGTTATATTTTCTTTCAGACTTTGTATTTAGTACTCTTAGTAGTTCGTGAGTGATGTGACACCAATCTTGGGTAGAGGCTATCTTGAATCTCTCCGCATTTCTATTCAGGTTTCTATAATTTAAGACTTCCGCCTATCATTTAATTTTGTTGCTGATAAT
>NW_017677763.1:22595-27412 GCF_001879085.1 Nicotiana attenuata
TGATGCTTTGAGTAGGAAGTCAGCCAGTATGGGCAGTCTTGCTTATATTCCGGTCAGTCAGAGGCCGTTTGCTTTGGATGTTCAGGCATTAGCCAATCAGTTCGTGAGACTGGATGTTTCTGAGCCCAGTCGTGTGCGAGCTTGCACAGTCGCTCGCTCTTCATTATTGGAGCGCATCCGTGATCGGCAGTTTGATGATCCCCATTTGTGTGTCCTTAGAGACATGGTGCAGCGAGGAGGTGCCAAGCAGGTTACCTTAGATGCGAATAGAGTTTTGAGATTGCAGGGGCGAGTTTGTGTGCCCAATGTGGATGGGCTTCGAGAGTTGATATTGGAGGAGGCCCATAGTTCCAGGTACTCTATTCATCCGGGCGCTGCGAAGATGTATCAGGATTTGCGGCAGCATTATTGGTGGCGTAGAATGAAGAAGGATATCGTAGCATATGTGGCTCGTTGTTTGAATTGTCAGCAGGTTAAGTACGAGCACCAGAAGCCTGGTGGTGTATTCCAGAGGATTGAGCTTCCCGAGTGGAAGTGGGAGCGGATTACCATGGATTTTGTTACTGGACTTCCGCTGACTCGGAAGAAGTTCGACGCGATATGGGTTATTGTTGATAGGCTGACCAAGTCAGCACATTTCATTCCTGTGGCAGTCTCCTATTCTTCTGAGAGGTTCGCTGAGATCTATATTCGGGAGATTGTTCGCCTTTATGGTGTGCCCGTGTCTATCATTTCGGATCGGGGTATGCATTTTACCTCGCGCTTCTGGAGAGCGGTGCAGCGAGAGTTGGGCACACGGGTAGATTTGAGCACAACATTTCATCCCCAGACGGACGGTCAGTCCAAGCGGACTATTCAGATCCTAGAGGATATGCTTCGAGCTTGTGTTATCGACTTTGAAGGTTCGTGGGATCAGTTCTTGCCTTTAGCGGAGTTTGCCTACAACAACAACTACCGGTCGAGCATTCAGATGGCTCCTTATGAGGCTTTATATGGTAGGCGGTGTCGGTCTCCAGTTCGGTGGTTTGAGCCGGGAGGCGCTCGGTTGTTGGGTACAGATTTGGTTCAGGAGGCCTTGGACAAGGTCAAGATCATTTAGGATAGGCTTCGTTCAGCTCAGTCTAGGCAAAAGAGTTATGCAGACCGCAAGGTTCGAGATGTGGCATTTATGGTTGGTGAGCGGGTATTGCTCCGAGTGTCGCCTATGAAGGGCGTGATGATATTTGGCAAGAAGGGCAAGCTTAGCCCTAGGTTCATTGGTACGTTTGAGATTCTTGATCGAGTGGGAGAGGTGGCTTATAGACTTGCATTGCCGCCTAGCTTATCAGCCGTACATCCAATTTTTCATGTATCCATGCTTCGGAGGTATCTCGGCGACCCAGCCCACGTGTTAGACTTCAGCACTGTCGAGTTGGACAAGGATTTATCTTATGAGGAGGAGCCGGTAGCTATTCTAGACCGGCAAGTTCGTCAGTTGAGATCCAAGAGTTTTCCTTCTGTTCGTGTTCAGTGGAGAGGTCAGCCTCCTGAGGCATCGACCTGGGAGTCCGAGTTTGATATGTGGAGTCGTTATCCTCATCTTTTCCCCGACTCAGGTACTTCTTTCTTTTGTCCGTTTCGAGGACGAACAGTTGTTTTAGAGGTGGAGAATGTGACGACCCAAAGGGTCATCACTTGTTTCCTTACTCATTCCGTGCTTCCGAGGCCTTGAAAATCTCATTTAGGGTTGCCTCAATTTGTGTGCGCAGTCCGGGCGCGTAGCCGAAAAGCCTAAATATGAATTCTGTGAGAAAAATTCTAAATTTTGATATTAAATTGAATAAATTTGACTTCGGTCAACATTTTGGGTAAACGGACCCGGACCCATGATTTGACGGTCCCGGAGGGTCCATAGGAAAATATGGGACTTGGGCGTATGCCCGGAATCGAATTGCGAGGTCCCAAGCCCGAGAAATGAATTTTTGTGTGAGATTGTTTTCCTGGAATTAATTAAGGAAATTGGCAATGAAATTTGATTAGGAGACTATGGTATCGGGCCCGTATTTTGGTTCCGGCGCCCGATACGAGTCTTATATATGATTTAAGCACTTTCTGTAAATTTTGATTTAAAACGGACGTCGTTTGATGCGTTCCGGACTTGAAATGGATAATTTGATGTTTTATGAAATTTGGAAGAAATCATGGGTTTTGAGGCCTAATTTGATGTTCATGATGTTATTTTAGCGATTTGATCGCACGGATAAGTCCGTAGGATGGTTTTGAGGTGGTGTGTATGTTTGGTTTGGAGCCCCGAGGGCTCGGGTGAGTTTTGAGTTGGTTCCGGGATGCCTTAGACTTAAAATATCAGCTGTTGCAGGTTCAGGAAATATTGCAGGCCTCTGAACCCTCTAGCGTGGTACGCGAGAAATCGCGTGCGGCCGCGGAGGGGCCAGCGCGACCGCGGTTGCCTTTGCCCGGTCCGCGGTGGGTGCTGTGAGGCCGCGGTCGGCTTTGCGCGGTCCGCGCAGGGCTAAGATCTGCAGGTCTTCAGGTAGGCCAGGCCAGCGCCGCCGTGGTCGCCTTTGCGTGGTCCGCGGTGGGTGCATCACGGCCGCGGTCCCTTTTTGCGCGGTCTGCGCTGGGACTTCAGAGGGGTATATATAGACTAGAATTTCAGTTATTTTTCACTTTTCAAAAACCCAAAACATAAGAGGCGATTTTCCAAACAATTCTTCTTCTTCAAAACGATTGGTAAGTGATTTCTAACTCATTTTCTTCACTCCTTAACATCTTTTAACATAATTTCAACTTCAAAACAAAGATTTTAATGGGGAAATTTGGGAATTTTGGGTAGAACCTAGGTTTTTTCTAAAATTGGGGATTTGGACCTCAATCTGAGGTTCGATTTCAATATAATTTATATATTTGAGTTCGTGGGGGAATGGGTAAACGGGTTTTGGTTCGAACCTCGGGTTTTGACCATGTGGGCCCGGGGGCATTTTTGACCTTTTGGGGGAAAATGATGAAAAAGCTATAATTAGGTATTGGGTTCGTGTTGTTTAGCATTTATTGATGTATTGAAGTCATTATTGTATAGATACGATTGATTTGGAGCCGAATTCGAGGGGAAAGGCGGTTATTGAGGATTGAATTGGCCGTGAAAGTTTGAGGTAAGTGTTTGGTTTAACCCTAGCTTGAGGGACTAGGAGTTGAGTCTTATTTGCTACTTGCTAATTGTCGAGTACGATGTATAGGCATGGTGACGAGTACCTATACATTGGTGTCTAGCATGATCGTGAGTCCTTATCTTGCGAATACTTTGGTTTTGTTGTACCTTCCATGATTAATTGATGACTTCTATATGTTGTAACGAGTATGTGGAAGGAATTGTGATCTTTAAACTTCGTGGAGCGTTGGCTCGAGTAGGAATACAAATTGTGAAGGTATATGAGATAAGTAAATATTTGGAGCATCGGCTCAAGGGATAATGTGAACTATGAGATGAAAGTGAAAGAAGAGAAAGAGTATTTAAACTGCTCCCTTGTCGGGATATTATTGCTTATTGAGTTTTTCCCTTGCCGGGACGTTGAGGTTATTGATGTTGTACCCTTGCCAGGTTTTAATGTTTATTGTGCTCCCTTGCCGGGATTTTCATTATTGTTTTTGTTGTTCCCTTGCCCTTGTTTGTGATTGTTGTTTGGGTGAGGAAGAGTGTTAAAGCACGAAGGGTGATGCCGTGCATTGCTTGTTTCTTGTGAGGGAAGAGTGTAAAACACGAAGGGTGATGTCGTGCATTATTTGCTTATTGTGAGGAAAAGAGAGTAAAGCACGAAGGGTGATGCCGTGCAGCACGATGTGCCATTCCGTGCTGATTCTATTGATTATATGTGAGGAACGAGAGTAAAAGCACGAAGGGTGATGCCGTGCACGATTTATTATATTATTGCTTGGTGAGGATGAGAGTAAAAGCACGAAGGGTGATGCCGTGCACTTGTTGATCTCTGTTCCTTATTATTGTATGAGTTGTGCTATTTCCTTCGTTACTAGGCCACTTTTGCTTGAAACTGTTATCTCCCCACAGCATGTTTCCCCTCCCATATTGTTTACTTGTCGTTGTATTTCGATTCCGCTGTATATGTATAAATAACTGCACAGGTTTATGTGGTAGTCCGGTCTAGCCTCGTCACTACTTCGCCGGGGTTAGGCTAGGCACTTACCAGCACATGGGGTCGGTTGTGCTGATGCTACACTCTGTGTCTTTTGCACAGATCCAGGTTTTGGTCAGCAGCAGTAGCAGCAGCAGTAGCACGGGAGCCTACCTTTAGTCCAGTGAGATACCGAGGTAGCCTTGCAGGCATCCGCAGGCCCGGCGTCTTCTCTATCCTTTATTTAACTTTGTTATCTCATTGTTCCCGAGACAAACAGTTATATTTTCTTTCAGACTTTGTATTTAGTACTCTTAGTAGTTCGTGAGTGATGTGACACCAATCTTGGGTAGAGGCTATGTTAAATTTCTCCGCATTTCTATTCAGATTTCTATAATTTAAGACTTCTGCCTATCATTTAATTTTGTTGCTTTTATATTGTTGCTGATAATTGCTAAAAAGGGATTATGCTATAAATGAAGAAGTAATTAATTTTGGCTTGCCTAGCTCCCAATAGTAGGCGCCATCACGACTCTCGAGGGTGGGAAATTCGGGTCGTGACAAGTTGGTATCAGAGCTCTAGGTTGCATAGGTCTCACAACTCACGGACAAGCTTAGTAGAGTCTGAGGGAGCGGTACGGAGACGTCTGTACTTATCCCCAGAGACTACCGAGTTAGGAAAAGTTTCACATT
>NW_017677764.1:0-2767 GCF_001879085.1 Nicotiana attenuata
ATTTTTTTGCATTTTACGGCCATAAAACTGGAATTCCGCCTGATTCCTATATTTTTGTGTGCTATAGCCCACGCCTTTGGCCGTGGGCCCGGGATGCCGGACCCAGATCGCGTAATATTTCTTCGTGGCATCAAATATGACCTAAGGAACCATAGTCACCGCCCCTCCATGACCAATTATATTTTGTGGCATTTTACGACCATAAAACAGGAATTCCTTTTGATTCCCATATTTTTGTGTGTTATAGCCCACGCCTTCTGTCGTGGGACCGAGACCCTGTACCCGGATCGCGTAATATTTTTTCGTGGCATCAAATACAACCTAAGGAACCGTAGTAACCACCATTCCATGACCAAACTACATATTTGGGCGTTTTACGGCCATAAAACTGGAATTCTGCCTGATTCCCATGTTTTCGTGTGTTGTAGCCCACGCCTTACGCTCTAGGCCCAGGCCCACGGACCCGAATCGCCTAATATTTTTCCGTGGCATCAAATACGACCTAACAAACCTTAGTCAACGCCCCAACATGACCAAATTACATTTTGTGGCATATTACGGCCATAAAACTGGAATTCCGTTTGATTCCTATATTTTCACGTGCTATAGCCCACGCCTTCCGCCGTGGGCCTGGGCCCCCGGAGCCGGATTGCATAATATTCATCCGTGGCGTCAAATATGACCTAAGGAACCATAGTCACAACCCCGCTATGACCAAAATAATTTGGCGTTTTACGGTGATAAAACTTGAATTCCGCCCGATTCCTATATTTTTGTGTGCTCACGCCATCGGCCGTGGGACCAGGAAGGCGGAGCCGGATCGAGTATTATTTATCCGTGACATCAACTACGACCTAAGGAACCATAGTCACTGCCCCTCCATGACCAAAATATATTTTTTGGCATTTTACGGCCATAAAACTAGAATTTTGACCGATTCCCATATTTTTGTGTGCCATAGCCCATGCTTTCCGCCGTGGGCCCGGGACCCTGGACCCGGATCGCTTAATATTTTTCCGTAGTATCAAATACAACCTACGGAACCATAGTCACTGCCCCTTCATGACCAAACTACATTATTGGGCGTTTTACGGCCATAAAACTTGAATTCCACCCGATTCTCATATTTTCGTGTGCTATAGCCCATGCCATACGCTGTGGGCCCGGGACCTGAATCGCCTAATATTTTTCGGTTGCATCAAATACCTCCTAAGGAACCATGGTCACCGGCCCGCTATAACCAAACTACATTTTTTTGCATTTTACGGCCATAAAACTGGAATTCCGCCTGATTCCTATATTTTTGTGTGCTATAGCCCACGCCTTTGGCCGTGGGCCCGGGATGCCGGACCCAGATCGCGTAATATTTCTTCGTGGCATCAAATATGACCTAAGGAACCATAGTCACCGCCCCTCCATGACCAATTATATTTTGTGGCATTTTACGACCATAAAACAGGAATTCCTTTTGATTCCCATATTTTTGTGTGTTATAGCCCACGCCTTCTGTCGTGGGACCGAGACCCTGTACCCGGATCGCGTAATATTTTTTCGTGGCATCAAATACAACCTAAGGAACCGTAGTAACCACCATTCCATGACCAAACTACATATTTGGGCGTTTTACGGCCATAAAACTGGAATTCTGCCTGATTCCCATGTTTTCGTGTGTTGTAGCCCACGCCTTACGCTCTAGGCCCAGGCCCACGGACCCGAATCGCCTAATATTTTTCCGTGGCATCAAATACGACCTAACAAACCTTAGTCAACGCCCCAACATGACCAAATTACATTTTGTGGCATATTACGGCCATAAAACTGGAATTCCGTTTGATTCCTATATTTTCATGTGCTATAGCCCACGCCTTTCGCCGTGGGCCTGGGCCCCCGGAGCCGGATTGAGTAATATTTATCCGTGGCATCAAATATGACCTAAGGAAACATAGTCACAGCCCCGCTATGACCAAAATTTTTTGGCATTTTACGGCGATAAAAAAACTTGTATTCCGCCCAATTCCTATATGTTTGTGTGCTATAGCCCACGCCTTCGGCTGTGGGACAGGGACAGCGGAGCCGGATCGGGTATTATTTATCCGTGGTAAAACCTACGACCTAAGGAACCATAGTCACTGCCACACCACGACCAAAATACATTTTTTGGTATTTCACGGCCATAAAACTAGAATTTTGACTGAATTCCCCTATTTTTGTCTGCTATAGCCCATGCCTTCCGTCATGGGCCCGGGACCCTGGACCCGGATCGCGTAATATTTTTCCGTGGTATCAAATATAACCTAAGGAACCATTGTCCCCTTCATGACCAAACTACATTATTGGGCATTTTACGGCCATAAAACTTGAATTCCGCCCGATTCCCATATTTTCGTGTGCTATAGCCCACGCCTTACGCTGTTGGCCCGGGACCCGAATCGCCTTATATTTTTTGGTTGCATCAAATACCACCTAAGGAACCATAGTCACAGCCCCGCAATAACTAAACTACATTATTGGGCGTTTTACGGCCATATAATTGGAATTCCGCCTGATTCCCAAATTTTCGTGTGCTATAGCCCACGCCTTACGCCGTGGGCCCAGGACCACGGACCCGAATCGCCTAATACTTTCCTGTGGAATCAAATACGACCTACGGAACCATCAGCGCTCCACCATGACCAAATTACATTTTTTGGCATTTTACGGCCATAAAATTGGAATTCCGTGTTATTCCCATATTTTCGTGTACTATAGCCCACGCCTTCCGCCGTGG
>NW_017677764.1:5296-5685 GCF_001879085.1 Nicotiana attenuata
GTAGGCCGGACCTCGGACCCGGATCGCTTAATATTTTTCCGTAGTATCAAATACAACCTACGGAACCATAGTCACTGCCCCTTCATGACCAAACTACATTATTGGGCGTTTTACGGCCATAAAACTTGAATTCCACCCGATTCTCATATTTTCGTGTGCTATAGCCCATGCCATACGCTGTGGGCCCGGGACCTGAATCGCCTAATATTTTTCGGTTGCATCAAATACCTCCTAAGGAACCATGGTCACCGGCCCGCTATAACCAAACTACATTTTTTTGCATTTTACGGCCATAAAACTGGAATTCCGCCTGATTCCTATATTTTTGTGTGCTATAGCCCACGCCTTTGGCCGTGGGCCCGGGATGGCCGGACCCGAGATCGCGTAAT